>NW_024340697.1:2684503-2742195 GCF_902729225.1 Pteropus medius
CTGGGTAGAAGCTTCTACACAGAATACTTTGAAGAATACTCAACTTGGACACACCGGCCTTATGTTGAAAAAAATGCACTGTTTGCATTTAATTAACCTTTCACACTGCTAGTACAAGTGAAGTTTGATTTTGACCTAAGTCTCTTCCTTTCGAAAATCTATTTTTCTCTATAGCAACCACTGCATTTTGGCTACTGAAAGATCTATTTTTGGGAAGCTTTCTCCCCATGTTGCTACCTAGCTTATCAGCCTAACATCAATTTACGAATTCCTCTATTTTTCTTTCCCTTTTGAAAACTACTATTCTTCTCATTTGGGTTACTTACATTAACCCAACTAATAAAGAGGGAGAAAATAGCAATTAAAGGCCTAAATAAAATTTCTCTAAAGATTGTGATTTAATACACTGATGGGATATTGGTTAAAATGAGAGAGAGATGGGTATATATACACACACACATATACATCTCTATATATTTATAGGCATCAAACATACTATAAGCTTATAATTTATCATTTGTGCTATACACTAAATTTACCATTACAAGTTCACTTATCTTCAAATTAAGATGGTTAATGTAAAAACAAAACCGTGATCTTTATTTCAAATTAAATCTCGATTAATGTCATTGTTATTATAACTGATTAATTTTACCTTCCTTCACCTGCTTATCTGACCTGTCTAAAATCAAATGTTCATTTTCTTTCTTTACGGCGCATGGGAAAATATCTTGATTTCATTTTTAATGTAAATTATTCAGATTTTATCCCCTTTAAAGTTCTTGCTTAAAATAACATTTTACTATTAACGCTGAGTAACGAGATTGATATTCTGCAGAAAGAAAGTCTACTCTTTGGAAGTACCCATCACTTGGAACCAGTGAGTTGATTCCAACAAATGTCGTTTGGTGGGAAAAGTGTCTCTGCCCTCCTTATGTCCTCACGAGGGCGCTGCAGATCCTCCCCTTCCCTACTATCCACAAAGTTGATTACATCGAGGGTTCTGGAACCCTTTAACCAAAATACATGTACTCTGCCAGTGTCGGTATGCATTCCATTCACTGAGATGCACCGGTACCTGATGTGTGGCCCTTGTACATGAGTGTCCAATATGTATATGAAATAATAATATTAAATTACAATTTTTGGTGCAAAAGTTGAGTTTGTATAGTGTGTAGCTTTGGCGGTAATTCGTGGTTTCAAAAGGCTTTGCTGAAAAATAAGGATAATTGACTATAAGTTAAGAAATGATTAAAAATATAAGAATTGCGCACTTCCTAAATGCTCATTAAATAAAATCTTTAAAAGGATTTTATAATGAGTAAGCTCATTAAGTAAAGCAACATTTATGAAGAGTTTTAGAAGCGAGGCCACCTATGATCCAAATCTCAGGAATAGGTTTTCATGCAAGAGCTGTCACGATAAACTCAAAAAAGTGGTTAGTATCTGGGCACAGCCCTCTTCACCTGGGCCTCCTTAGAGCAAACAGAGGACTAGCCCTTCTTACAAATGTCACTTAGCTTTATTTTACCTCTAATAGGGTGCTAAGAACAGTGATTCTTCATGAGATTTTCTGAGTATTAAATGAGATAGTGCATCTTACGTGCTTAAAAATTCCTGACACATAATAAAGCAGTCAATACATGAAAATAATAAATTATCTAATGGCTAATAATTATCTAATAAGTCATCTTGGTTTGAGGGGTGGGGGGAAATTGTTGTTGAGGAGAATTCACACAATAAAGGGTGGCGCAAAAATTTCCAGTCTGCATCCAGAACATGGAGGCAGAGCCAAGAGGACTTGTGGGGGGGAAGCCGAGAGATACAAACTACATATAGTGAATACAGATAGGCTTTGCCTACTTTAAATTGTCGCAATGAAGCTTGACTCGCTTATCATATCCTTAAGGATCTACTACTTTAAATTTCACTCCAAAACCAAAAAGCTCATCAAGAGCTTCCATTATTATTCATCGGATGCAGTATCTGACACTTAGCAAGGATATTTCGCAAGTTAGCAGAGTTTGACCTTAAATATTCATTGAGCATCTACTATATGGCCAGCAACACTGCAGCCAAAGGAGCAAGTGTCCTTAAGAAGCACAGTGCATGAAACTAACAGATGAGTAAGCACGATACTATTGGGGAGCACGGGCGAGAGTTGCTGGAGGAGGTGGTCTTCAGGCTGAGGCTTGCACGATACGCCACAATGGGAAAGGAGGAGAAAAACAATCTGGACAGAGGAGAACCTGCAGGAGACAGCAGAATGTCTGTATCTGGCTTGGGGACGGGCACAGCATGGGATGGTGTGGAGGGCACGTGCGAACTTGGAGGGGCAGGATGGGACCAGATGACGAGTGTTCCTTACATGCTCCGCAAAGGAGTTTGGACTTAAACTGGAGGCCAGTGACAGGCCACTTAAGGTTTTCAAACAACAACAACAAAAAAAAGAGAGACATGCTCTGATTTGCTCGTAGGACCAGCACAGTGCACATTTGTGGGAGAAACTGTTGCCAAGGTGCCAGCCATAAGCCAGTTGTGATGAGTAGGGAGGAGCTGGCGATGCCTCAGCGATGACAAAGGCAGTTGGCGTACAGAATTGGTGACCAATTCAAGCAGCAGAAACGACAGGGCTTCCTAGCCATTGATTATGGAGCATGAAAAAGAGAAAACCGTCAAGGGCCACAGATACGTCTAGCCTTGGAAAATCAAGTGGACAGAAGGCTCCTGCTCTGTTCATGGATTAAGAAACAGGGGCAGGAGGGGCAGGAGGGGCAGGAAGGCGATGAGCCAGTAGGAGTCACGTCAAGACTGAGAGGCCGGCAGGACAGGGAGGTGGAAGGAGGTAGCTGACATGCTCACCTCTTCTGGCCCCTGAATCCACTCATCTCTTCCGACTCAAAACGTGCTACAGAGTTCCCCTCAATTAAGATCCCGGGGCTCTGATCTTCCACCAGTACCACCAGCTCATCCTCACTCCCATCCCAAGGCAGTTTTCCGTCTCACTGCTTGTTCATCAATTCACTGTTGAGATTTCATTTTATCTTCCAATTCTATTAGTTTAGCAATTACTTTTCCGATTACCTAGCAACCACTTCAATCCCCCGTGCTTTTCTCATATCTGTTCATAATTTAAACACCACATAACAGTGCAGAATTAATAAAGCTGAATACAATCTAATATATCCTTCAGTCCAAGGTGACACTTTACAAGTAGAAACAAGCGAAATCCAGAAAGGATGGCTTAAAGTCCGTGTCACCTAACTCTTATTTCCAAACTCCCCTTCTGCTTCTCAATTTCATTCATTCATTCTACAAACGCTTGTCCCCATGCCTTTCTGTCTCCGAGGTCTCATGGGCACCCCTCCTTCACCATCGTTCAAGGCATTAGGGGCTGCCAGTACAACGGACACAGCATGGCATGTGTTCCCACCTTCCCATTGTCCTCCTTCTTGTCATTTAACACTGAAGTCACTCACAAAGTGAAATCTTCATTAGCGCCCCAGGGCCCACGCCAGAGGATCCAAACTATTTGGTCTTTAAAATCTGACCCCAACTTGGCTTTTCAGATGCAGCAACACTAATGCCCCCTCACCACCCTCCTCTGAGCCATTCTACCAACTAGATCCTACAAGTAAGCAATGTCCTACCCTTATGTCCTTTGTGTGAGTTTATATTTATGATACTGTATTTCCTTAACTTCGAAACTATTTCATTTTTTACTTTTAAACATGTTGGCTATTTTACCAGGTCCCTCTTGATTACCTCCTTTTAGAAATCCTTCTTTTCCTTTTGTTATAGAATTCTTTAATTGGTTTGCTGAATCTTCTTACTTTGAATTCTTGCCTTGGTCTACGTTCTCATAGCATTTGATCCACACTCTTACATGTATCTATTGCCAACATGATTTACTTTTGTGTTGTACGAAATTGAAAAGTTCCAAAGGACAGGGACTATGGTTTGTTCTTTTTTGCATTTCTCATGACTCATGATTATTTGATTGTTTAATAAAATGGATATGATTAATCTTAATCGTAAATCATAAATGGAAGTGCTAAGAAGGTTGAATGGTGAGACAGAGAGGTGTTTTGAGGTCCACTACACTTTTTGTCATTCCCAGTGAGAGAAAAGACTTCCCAGACCTACCACCAACAAGGCCCGGAGGTACAGAGAGAGCAGGTACCCAGAAGGTGGCAGGGAAGTGTCCCTGGTGAGAGAAGCAGGGTGGGGAACCGGAGGAGGGGATCGGTTAGCACAGATCAAAGGTGTCAAGGCCAAAACTGAGGGACACCTGAGAGAAGGAACCGAGAGAGTCGATTCCTTTTCTCTTCCACAGTATCTCTTCTCTCCCAGCACGATCTTCTCACGCACGAGGCACTGTTTTCCCCTACGAAACTCTAATCTCTTCCAAAATTTCCAGTTCTCTCCCATAATTCTACCTACTCTCTCCCAAAATAACCGGTTCTTTCCCACAATTCCCAGTTCCATCCCAAGATACTCATTCATCTGGACTTTCCTTCTTTCCAAAAATTCTGTATTCTTTCGCACAATTCCGTCACGCACAAATTTCCATTCTTTCCCATAGTTCTGTCCTCTCTTAAAATTCCACATCACTCCCATAATTCAGCAAGTCTCAAATTCTCAGCACTTTCCCAAAACTCCTGTGACTCTCACAATTCACCGTACTGTTTGTTCTACAATTTTCTCCTCTCCAAGAATCTTCTATTCTGTACCAAAATTCCCTATGCCTCCCCCCTCATAAAAATCTGCATTTCCCCAAGAGTTCTAAATTCCGTCTCACAATCCCGTGCAACAGTTCTCTGCACTATCCCACAATTCTCCATTTTCTCCCACGATTTCCCTAAACTGACCCCAAATTCTCTATTCTCCCCCAGAATCCTCTTTTCTCCTGTTTCCCACAATTCCCTGAACTAATCCAGGTCTCTCTCCTCTCCTGCAATTCTATTGATTTCCCACAAGTCCTCACGTCTCCCACACTGTATTTCCCATAATTCCCAACACATCTCACCATTTCCTGTAGTATTCTACAGTTCTATAGTTATTCCCACAATCCTCCATTCTATCATCTCCGAAAACTGTGGCTCTCCCAGAATTCTACATGTCTCCCACAAATCCCTAGCTTTCCGGCCATTTTCTCGCAATCAACCATTTCTACAAATTACCCATTCACTCTCCAAATTCTCTGTTGTCATCCACAATTCAATTTTCATTCCAACGGTTTTCCATTCTCTCACAATCCCCAGTTCTCTACGAGTTGCCATTATCTCCCATAAACTCCTTTATCACGCATTTTCCTGCACTGTCACACAATTCCATCTCTCCCCAAATTCCCTGTGTTGTTCCATAAGCTCTGGTATGTCCCACATGTCCATGTACTGTCCCATAATTTTCCATTCATACCCACAATTCTCTTCTTTTCCACAAATCTCTTGTCAGCCACAGATCCCTGCACAGTCCCGCGATTTTCTTCCCCTATAATTCCTTGGTCTCCAATAATAACTCTGGACTGTTCTTTAAGCCCAAGGATCTCCCACATTTCCATGCACTATCCCAAAGTTGTTCTTTCCCGTAATTCTCTTGTCTACCACAACTCCCTGCACTGTCCCACAAGTCTCTTTTTTCCCATAATCCAGTGGTTTCCCACGAAACCTTGTACTGTCCCAGAATTCATAATTCTTTCTCACAATTTGTAGTATTTCCCATAATTCCTTGTCCCCTCCCGGCATCCTCGTCCGCTCCCACAATTCCGTGAACCCACAATACTTTTTTCTCCCACAATGCCATTGCTCTTCCACAATTCCTCTTACCCCCCCCATCTTGTCTCCCATTACCCTTGTCCCACTATTCCATTCCTTTCCCGCACTATCCCACGACTCCATTTTCTCTGATAGTTCTAATTTCCTCCCACAATTTCCTGTATTACCCCCAAATTCTCTTCTCTCCCTACATTCTTTTCATCTCCCACAATTCCCGGTACAATCCTACAATTCTCCGATTCTCCATTTTCTCCCATAAGTCTACTCATCTCCCACAATTCTAAAATATATCCCACAATTCTCCACTCTCCCACAATATTCTGTACAAGTCCACAATTCTCCATTTTCTCCCATAATTCCTTCTCTCCCAGAATTCATTGCTATCTCCCAGAATCCTCTTTTCCCCTGCAGTAGCCCAGGAGTCTATCCCACAATTCCATTGCTTTCCCACAGGCCCCCGCTTCTCCCACAACTCTCTGTCTCATCTCACAACTCTGGTTTCTTCCCCAATAGTCTATTCTGTCGCTTACTATACATTTTATTTCCCGAATTCGCCATACAACTGGCATCCAGTCTGTAGAGGCCAGAGTTGCTGCTCAACATCCTACAGTGCACAGTACAATCCCTACGACAAAGAGTGATCCACCTACAAACTCTATCCCACATGTCAACGGGAGGGGACAAGGAAACCATTTCTAAAGAAAATGGTTTTTAAAGGCTAGAATTAATTCAAACAGTGTTTATTGAGTGTCTACCATATGCAAAGCGCCACCTCAGGCAGTGGGTACTGCCGGCCCTCCCAACTAAGTTTTCCACAATTCTCAGAAACTTGAAAATATGAGATGTTGACATTTGAGAACTGCACTTTAAAATATGTAAATATATTAGAGCAGAGACATGCAAACACTCTTGAAGTAGATAAAAGACTCCTAGACAGAAGAGAAAGAGAAGAGACCAATACCTGCAGAGAAGGAGGGTGGCCTTCAGAAGAAGGGTTAGTCACCTAAGAGATGAAAGTAAATGTTGAGCAAAAAAAAGACGAAAAGGAGAAAGGTACAGAGAAGGAATAATACAGTCACATTATTAATAAGTATTTATTGTTACTCAATGAATACCTTACGAAAATTCTACAAAGTTGTTATCATTATAAAGAAACAGATATTTCTTGAAGGCAGACCATAGCAGAGGCGAGTCACTCACTGGCTAGAAGACAAGCTTCTTTCACAAAAACAAAATATCCTTTTCCGGATAAGTAAAGTGATACAATTAATTACACAGTCAACTGTTAACACTTAGAACCCTATTCTGACTCCAGACTCACCAACGTAGCTATTTGATAATTTAGATTCCCCTGTAGATTCCATGCAAGAAAAGAGTGAGCAGGACAAGCTGACATGAACTTCCAGTTGACTCAAGAGTTTTCGTTATACTTTCAAAAAATGGAAGTCTAATGAGAAGTTAACTTATTGTATAGCTTGCCTACAGGGAAAGTAGTTAGTGAAATAAGAGTGAATATTCTGGGCTGTTTGAGACCTGTATTTGTTTCTAAAAGTATATTCCTACATTGGCATTTCAATAGAAATGTAAATATAATCTGTGTGTTTACATGAATAAATAAAATATGTAAATTTATACTTCAGTTCTATGAACCTGATTAATAGAATTCAGATGCTGAGAGGCCAATGTCCGCTCAGTATGAGAATAAAATCTGATTCCCAAACTATATATCCGAAGCCCATTTCTTTGATCAGGGCTATCACCTAGCCTTCTGAATTCACTTTTTCATTAAACACATACTTACCAGGAACTGCACTGAAGAGTGAGGATACAGGGATAACTAGAGTGACACGGTCCCTGCTCCAGTGCAGGTAACCTCTTTACCGGGGGTGGCCCCGACCTTATCGCTAACCTTTGGCAAATTAGATCAAAGACATCACTGGAAAGATTATACAGCATCTGGTGAAATCCATATGACATACACACATCACCTATGGGGTAATATCGTGGTTAAAGACATTTCATTTAACTGCTACATAACAAGCATAAGAAAACCCAGTACAAAGCATGCTTTTGCCGCTTCAGGCAGCAGCGCGCGCCAGCTTGCCTTGTGTGTGTGTGCGTGTGTGTGTGTGTGTGTGTGTGTGTACACAGCTATGGGTTTATGATCCTGTTTTCCTAAAGTGCTTAATATTCACATAATGTTTCAAATACTTCCTTTAACAAATTTAATTACGCAGATCTCATGGCTCATCTTCAAACTCCTTTTGGGTTTCATATTTGTGTTCCTAATTGATGTATAAGAACTAATATTACCTTTTCAGAAGGGCATCTTACTTCATCAAGTGGAAAAATAGTCTTCATACCTTATTCTAAGGGACCTCGGAATTCTGGGGACACCCATTAGGGCCACCTGAACAAACGAGGGGCCTTCCTCAACCCTACCACCACATGTCTTCTTGCAAAAGAGTAATATCTTGTTTAAATAACAGATTCTGGGGCCTGATAGAAAGAAGAAGAGAGGAAAAAGATTTACAGAACACTGATGCACAGTGTAAACTACTAATTCAAAGTACTATGCTTTGTATCCATTTTTAGTATGTAATCACCACGTGGACCAGTGAGGATCCAATATGTATACTTCCTGATCAATTAGTCTATTCTTTCTATACATATAACACATTGCTCTAAGGGCATCTCTATTATTCTTAATCAAAGAAATCTTTAATGAAAATGAAATTTATTGACGAATACATATTTAATCAGCTTTACGTAAGGAGAAAGTTTGTAACATAATCCTGTTTAGTAATATACACGACAGTAGAATTCAACTGGAAGATAAAAGTAGAAATATTTAATTCACAGCACAATTAATACTAAATATTCAATACAATTTTAAAAGCATTGCCACATGAATTCTAAAACTAAAAATACTTACAAATCACAACAGTTCATTTGTACTAAATTCAAACTAAATTAGCTATTATTAATTTCTAAGTCAGTGGCTTTGGCTTATGCAAACAAGGCTGTCAGTCTTAATTTCTTAGTTCTTCTTGTTGTACAACAGTGGCCAGTCATTACAACAAGAATCATTTTAAGAAAAGGCAATGAACAAATTAAATGTAGAAAGAATCCATCCAGGGTTTCTGGGACTATTAAAATGGACAGTGACAGTACAAATGAATTAAGGTATAATTCTTTCTTGCTATTTCAAAGAATGAAACAATTTGCATATTTATTCTCTGCCACTGGATTTCAAATTGTTCCCCTTCTCCAGGCAGTAATTTACATCACCACTTGTCACACCGCAAATGGACTCCCCTGAAATAAATCTATTTATCAGATCAGATCTATTTCTCTGACATAAATCTTAGGATTCTGTTTCCTAGCCCAGCTTTCCACACCGCTATATTCTTTTCAGTGTAAGCTGCCAGCTTAGCATTCTAGGTACAAAGTTCTGGAAGTACATATTGGAATCAGTCGAAAATATAGTTTAAATTTTCCTTACAAGAGACCGCATATACTAAGCATGAAAAATCTGCTAGGGGACGAATAGAACAAGAATGCAGTCACCGTTTCTAACTTTCATTTTAAAAATCCATCTTCTGTATTCCACAGAAGGATATTTTAAGATAAATAGGTGTGCCAGTGCGTATGTACCCGTAAACAAAAATCCTTTACATCCGGACTGGATTCACTGGAGAGAGTCAACATTTGGCTCAGTTTTTTCATTTAGACTCCAATATATGAAAACGACTGACGTCTTTCACTATTGCCACCAATGAATGTTAAGAGACTACGCAACCTGAAAAGCAAGGTTTTAATCTAATAATGCATATGGAAAAGTTGTTATTTAAATGGGCATATTCAGTTTGAAAAAACAAAACAAAACACTAAATCGGGTATGAGAAGACCCTGGTTCAAGTCTTAGAGTTCAATTTTTCTTTACTATGATTATGAGCAAGCAAGCTAATCACTCTACTTGTTTCCTCAACTACAAACTGGATATGAAAAGAATTACCTTACGCGATTGTCTTAAATCTAAGTCAAGCAATGACACACAAGTAACTTACACTGAAAAGAAATATCCAAATACAAAACTTTCATTCCACCCCAATTTGTGGTCCAGGCACTGAATTCATTGTTGAAACTTTAGAAATAAAGCAATAATAATAGAATATCCTGCCCTAAGCCACCACAACACAACCACTAATAGTAATAGTAATAATAATAATGATGATGATGATAATAATACATCATTCTAATTTCTTATTTACTATGGGCCAGACAATGTTCTAAGCCGTTAGTATATATTAAGCTCCACGATTCCTTTGAGTAGAGACTACTATTATTCCCACGTTACAAATAAACAGAGGCTGTTTAAGGTTATATAACTGGCTCAAAGTTGTACAGCTGGTAAATTATTCACTAGAGAAGGTGATAATACAGTGAGGAAAAGAGATATACTACATTGCAAGGTAAAAAGTGTCATAATGTGACTCTACTGAGGAGACACTTGATGGTTTTGCACTTTCCAGACAGAAGTAGAGGAGTTAATGAGAGTCAGTTTTCAGAAAAAGCTAAAGGAAGAAAGGCAAGAAATGTCATGGCATGCTTAAGAAAACTGTGGAACTTTCGGTGTGGCAATAATACAGGACATAAATCAGGACAAGCAGTAGAAGTGCGTGGAAGTGAGTGTCAAGGGTAGAATGGAAGTCTAGAGCGATCCACTGGAACAAAATGGCAAAATGGGAGAGAAGGAAAGTAGCCCTGACATCTGAGAGCTGGTGGATACTCAGCTGGGCCTGGGTGCTCTCCTGTGGGACGTGACCCTTCCACAGAACGGCAAAATCTGACAAGGCCACAAGATCCTGGGACCACAGTGAATCAAGCAAGGCAAAACCACTCTGCAATAATAGCTTCATACAGACAAAACAAGAACGTGTTCCAAACCATAATGATCCAACATCACTCTATCTTGGCTAATGTAAGTGACTACTGTTTCTTTACTAATTAACTTGAGCCTCAACTCATTCTTCCTCCTCATAGATAAGATTTAAAGAGCCAGTCTGTTTATCCTGTCTGTAGTCATAGAGTTGCCTTTACTTCTGAAGCATCCAATTCAGAGCAAACTTCAGCTTCCTTGATCTCTCCCCCAAATCACTGAACACTAGCTCAAATCTTTAAATATGTCTTTTGTAATACTCTTTTCCGAAGACACCCCATAGTTCCCCATAATGCGTATTCTCCCTCGGTGCACCAGACACTAAACCTAACTTGTTGCATCCCCTCAGGCATTCTGGTGGTGGTTGTGTGGAAATCGTTTTGAGACACACACACACACACACACACACACACACACACACACAAAAACACACACACACACACACATCTATGACTCTGTATTCCCTAAGCGACAGAGAACAAAAGGACGTTTTCAGGCACAGAAGAGAAATGACAACTGTTGTTACGGGAATATGGCAATGAACTGAGGAAGAAACTGAGGGTATAAGACTGAGTAGGAACCAAGAACCCCTAGTAGAGAGGGTGAGGATAGGAGGAAAGGAGACCAGACTTGAGACACATGGCCAAGGTAGGACTAAGAAGTGACCAGCGACTGAGGGAGAGAAGGAAAGACCTGGCCAAGAGAATGACTGTGATGTCTATTGAAGAAATGAAGTGAACTTTACCAGCACCGAACTGAGTTCAGGAATGCAAGAAGCAGAAGTGGTTAGGGAGAAAAGATCAATCATAAGATGTGACAATTATAAAGTTGATACTGCTGTAGGATATCCAGGTAAAAAAAAATGTCTTGTATTAGGAAGTATAGATCTGAAGACTGGGAGAGAATCCAGGGGCAAAGATTGGAGAGTAATTAGCATATAAATGAAATTTGAAGCCTTGAGGATGCATAAGATCATCCTGAGATAGATTGTACTATGAGGCCCTAAAAGGAGCCAAGAACGATCCTTGAGGAATCATAACTTTGAGGCCCATAGCACAGCCAGCAAAGAATGATAAGTAGAGTCAAAAAAGTATAAGGAAAATTAATATAACACAAAGCAGTAGAAATCAGAGGAAAATGTTCAAGAAGTAAAATGTTACATGTTCAAAGAGTGAAATGGTATTGACAACTATTACAAAAAGGTTCAGGTAAGATCATGAAGATCAAAAACTGGCCTTTGGACTTGACCTACTGAAGTCTCCTAAGCAAGCATTCAGAAGAGAGATAGGGGTAGGAAGGGATGCAGGAGAATAGAAAGGAGATTTCATTTTTATTTTATCACCCAAGGGAGAATTTGACAATGCTAGTTAATCATGGTGATACAGCCAGAGAGCTAGGAGGAATAAATATTTGGGGAAAGAAGTAACAATTCAAGCCACAAGGTGGAGGCTAGGGAATAAATCCAGAGCTTTGGAAGGGATAACATCACGAGAAAGAAGCTTCTTCCAAAACAAGCCGGAACAAAGTAAGGAGTCTGCCTTGATGCAAGTACGGAACATATTGCCTGTTACTTCTCTGTGAAATGCAACATAATCTATTCGCATGTTTGTGCACGGGGGGGTTAGAGACTGGAGTGGGAGGCATGAAGATTATGATAAACAAAACAATATACAGGTATGCATACACTTTGCTCTCTCTACCATATAAATAATTTCAAATAACTTTGATCAACAGAAATATAGTATACGGGTACTACATAACATTGAGGAAAATAATACGTTTACACTTCACGTTATTGCCTGTTCCACAAGTGCCAAATATATAAAATGCTTTACTGCTCTTAAAAACTTATCACTATGGAGAACTGGCTTTCTTGTTAATCTGTAAAGCAAATGATAAAGTAATATACTATTGGCACTGTACAAAGCAATTTACATACTTAGGCAAGTTTAAGAGTTTTAAGTTTCACTGTGAAATTATAGAAGAGAAAACTGAGGTTTGGTGAATTTTAGCAATGGTAATACCGGTGAAGTGTCAAACCTAAAAAATGAACACACGGTTCTTGATTTCAAAACCTGGTCTCTTTCTTCTACCTTTGGGTACCACAAACAGAATTAAGCCCAACCATCACCAGAGTCCTTCTAGAATGAAGATCATAATAAATTAGTCGGTAAATTCTTTACCTTTGCTCCGTCTTGCTGATGCTAACACAGAAATCCACTTGATTTCTCTGAAGGTGGAGCTGCTGTTTTTGGTGACAGTGCTAGGCAACCTCCATGCTGGACATTTCCCAGCTTGCTATGGGGGAACCGAACGCTGACATTGCTGCATGACATGCATTTAAAGTCCTCTGTGATTTAGCCCTTGATGGTCTTCGGCCATGCTTCTTGCTACCGGTAAATCTCTGCATTCTGACAAGGCTCCCGATGTGCCATGGTCACCTATGTCGTCAATTCTCAGCATACAATACTCATCTGGGAGTCTGACTCTGCCTCCAATTCCCACTGAGCTTAAACTCTTCTTAGGATTTAGGACTCACCTTTGTCACAGGTCTTACTAGGAAGGAAGCCTTCCAGACTCACCAGGACCTGGTTTAGCGGCCACTCTTGAAGGCTCTCACTTCCCACTATTATTTCCCTAACTTTACAATTGGCTATTAATTTCTCCCCATTCCCCACACCCAATACAATCATTGCCCTAAAGAAAAACTATTGGCCTTGCTTTGCTCATCGCTATATCTCCGGCATCTAGACAGAGCCAAAAACATACCAGACGATCAGTATATGAACAATGGTGAACGAACGCATTAAAGGATGGACTTTCTTTCATATCCTGCCTCAACTGCAAATCAATAAAGATACTATATGGACTGACCCATTCTCTCAAGTGTTCTTGACTTCGGTCAGGTCAGGATTGGTACCTCCAGAGAGGGTATTCTGCCATGCAGGCTCCAAGCTCCTAAAGACTAGGTATATCCCAGCTGTGAATTCATTTCAGTATTAGCTATAGTAAAAAAAAAAAAAAAATCCTAATACCATTCTTTTTTTTCATTCTTTAGAGGACATCAAAATGTCATTCAGTAGACTCTCCACATTTTCTTAAACCCCAACATTCTTTAGCTTTCCGGTCAACTCACTGTTGTCTACAGTGACAAATGAGGCCCCCCCTAAATAAGTCACAAGATATCATTCTCCACTTGGTCTACAACCAATTTAATCAAAGCTATAACCATATGAAATCCTTATAAGACGCAAAAGGAGCAGAAGGGTCCTTGCATAAGTCAACATTCTGCTAATCACAAAATTGCACTACAATACACCAAACCTGCTCAAAGGCATAAGTATGCGCTTCATAAGTATGACTCAAAAATTATAGAAATCAGAGAGTTAAAAGCAACCTTTGAGATTTTCAGGGTATATTGCTTTGCCCAACACCATTCACATCATAGCTGAGCTCTTGATCATATTACAGTTTCTCCAAACAACCCTATGATATAGGTCCTTTTATTTTCCCCATCTACAGATAAGAAAACAGGAATAGAGACATGTCCATTTCGCCAAGTTCATGCAGGTCGTGACATGCAAAGCCCAAATCAGAAAACAGCTCTGTGTTGTTACTCTCTTCCCCAGGCTGGGAAGGACAGGCCAACTCTAGTCAGATAAAACATATGCCTGATGGTGATGTCCCACACACCAGAGCGGAAACACGTCGTCACGGGCATCTGTGAGGGGTGGCAGGGAATGGGATGTGTTTTGCCTACATTGCATGTTGAAAATACTTCGGCACAGAGACGGACTCTAAGGTGAACATAAACTGGCAGGGTGACACTGCTTTAAGCTCAGACTCTGCCCTGGAAGTTTCACGAATCTACGTATAGACTATGTGGCTATTTCAGCTTTCCTCAGCCCTGCCTACAACATTTTGAGAAAGCGCATTTCTTGTCTTCGATCTGGGTCTTACCTGCTGCAAAAATATTTTCCCCCTGCTCTGGTCCAGTTACAAAAGGAACTCCTCTTGTCACGACGTCCAACTGAACCAGTCACTACTCAGGAAACTTAGGGAGCTTGGGGGAACAGAAGGAGTATAGGATAGCAGTGAGGTAATCTAGCTAGCATGCAGGGGGCCTTGCAAAAACGAAGTTCTGTATAAAACAAAGGTTCCAAAATGGGGCATCCTACACTTCTGAGGAAGCTAGTACATAGGATGAGCTGAGTTCCTGAGTTTGTATCGAGGCTCATAACATATTTCTGAAAAGTGTCAAGAAATAACACTAACGTACTGTTCAATGACTTTAAAATGGGGGTTCTGCAACCAAAAAACTGTGAGAAATGCTCAATAAGAATGTCTTTGGTGGATTTTGTTTACTGAAGTATTTATCAGAAACTTTACTGGATTCACGGGCAGTGTTTTCCATACTCCTTATGCGCGGGTTTTTTGTTATTTTTTCAGAAACTGTGTTATCACAGCACATAAAATATCTGAGTAGCTCGTAACACAGTTTGGGGAAATCTGTGATGATATAATCAACTACAAGAGATAGTTCCTGAGGTTACTAATAATTTGTTACCATTGAAAAGAGATATTTCAGAATTTTTTAAATTTATGTTACAAATTTCTATATCAAGAACAAGAGTCCTAAGAAACAAATATCCATGAGCTTATGGACCTGCCAAGGGTGTTATCCATCGTTTCCTTGTGCCGGTCTGATAAATAAATGACAGAATAAATATTAGCAAAGAAAAAAAGAAAATCTGGACACAGAGCTACAGAGGAATCCAGTGTCTCATATGTGACTCGGTGACTTAAACAACTCAGGCTCTGAAACCTCAACTGAAATGAAAAGTTTACTAGAGAAAATGATTGTTGCACTAACACCTCATTAATGAAGAGCCCAACAATACACCAATGCATCATCGGTTGGGCCTGTCTAAGCTAAAATTTATATCTACACTATGAAGACTGTGTTCATCAGATTCATGGCAAAAAAAACAGATCTCTGAAGACATGCTTAATCTGCCCACGAGAACAAACTGATCTCAAGGACTTCAAAAAACACTCAGTTAGAAATGATAACGGAAGTGATTACAAATCATTTTTATCTTTTCATTAAAGCGGGGGCAGCCGCTTGGTTCTCCCTAAACACTGGATGCTCACAGCAACAGATGGGAGGCTGCAAGGGCAGTGTTCGCGCTAGCGGAAAGATTTGGTAGTCCAAAGATTCTTCTCCACATGGTCTATAACTTAAGATTTTGTTCTTAGGAAACTAACAATCCTAAACGCCAATAATCCTAAACCAGCTTTCAATACAGCATAGACCAGCGTTGTCCAGTGGAACTTTCTTCAGCGATGTAAATGTACTGTATATGCACTGTCCAATACGGCTGACAAAGGCCACGTACTGGCTACTGAAACGTGGCTAGGCTAATGTAGCTAAGGAACTGAGTTTTTAACTGTATTCAGTTTTAACTAAGCTAAATTGAAATTTCAGTCGCTACCTGTGGCTAATGGCTATGTATAGGACACTACAAATATAGACATTGACCTATTTGGAGATTTTTGGGATTCTGCATTGTAGACTTGGCTGATGATAGGCACCCATTTGCCCAGTTGTGTGGCCGACTGATCAAGCCAAGTGCAAGCTACTGTAGATCCAAGAGGTAGCACTCACTTACTTATCCATTCCCCGCTCCCCCGACCACAAACTGATTCAATATCCTTTGGTTTTGCAAATGACAAACTGCTGCTATGAAGCCATCATCGCTATAAAGGTGTTCTCCTGAGCTTCTCCAAGCCCAGCCCCAGGACAATGATAATGGCCATAAGCATCCAGTTGTATCCCAAATACAACTGGATTTGCCTGAAGCTAATGTTGACCCCAGGCTTTGGTATGAGTTGCCACGTGCTACATGATACCTTCCGAGGACCCAAGGCATGTCTGTCACCCCTTCACCCATAAGAAAATACTGAAAATTATATTTTACCACTGCATCGATATAAAGATGTCACATGTATTAGTATTATTTACTAAAACATTTTCTTGCACCTAAAAGTTCAAGATATTTTTCAGTGTTTAAAATAATTAAAAGTATTGCGGTCCTTCAGCCTATACCACATTCGGCTGGAGCTGAATGCCTGTCCTAAGCCCCTCACCTGGGCCTGAGCCTCCAGTTCCCTAAGATCTGTGACTTCCTGTGGGCCCCTTGTCAGGTGTCAAGGAAGAATTGTGGGTCAGGAAGAGAGTGAAGGGCTTCACAATGACAGAAACGCCAGGTATATTTAGCTCAGGCGTAAATTCCAAATTGGTAACAACTGAGTTCATTTCTTTGAAAAATACTTCAAATCCCAGTTAAAGGATGACACAGAGTTTTCTCAGGCCTCTGACTTCACGATAGTATCTGCATCAGCAGCCCATCAATACCGGCTTCCTAGGTAACATGATGTCTATTACTCAAACTACAGAATTTGTGAATACATACAGGCTGGGTATAGACAGAAACTCGGGTCAAGATCATGGCCTTGGAATCTCATTAACTTGTATTCAAATCCTGGGTCAACTGCTAACTCCATGATCTTGGGAACCCTGCTTAACATCTTTAAACCTCAATTTGCAATTAACTCACTAAAAAAATAATATCTACCTCACCAATTATGACAGCGATTCAAAAAAGATAATGTGTGCAAAACACAATGTCTTTCACAGAATACATCCCATTACTAATATTGAAATTAACAAAAATAACAGAAGGCTGCTAGACTGGAAAAGATATTTTTTTCAAAATAAAGATTCAACTGTCTTGGAAATCTTAGCTTTGAAATGTAATTCACGATGATCACGGTAGAATCTCTATTCTTCTGTATAGTCCCTTGGTTTGGGAATAAAATTCCAGAAGAAAGTTGTATTTCATCCTAACTCTATGTGAAACGTTCTATAAAGAATGAGAAATGGGCCTCCCATCAGCCAAACTTCCCTGCCACCTAGGATGGGGGATTATCAGCACTCGGCACTGAAAGGAGAGTAAGCTGATGGGTTTTTGTGTTGCCTCTTTACTTTTCCCCTAATAACCGTGTGACTTCTTCTGCCTTCCCCATGCAAGTCATGGAAGACGGAAGCACAAAAAACCATTAGCACGAGCTGAGAGAGCATCGTCAGGCAGGGCAGCAGGCAGTTAAATGGGAAGCTAGGACCTCGGGACGGGAGGACTCTAGGTGAGGGGCCCGAGACTACTAGATGACGGTAGGGGAAGATGTACCCCTCACAGGGGCCTGGAGGTGCTGCTCTCCCTAAGGTATTTCAGGCTTCAAGGTATATGAACAGCTTTACCATCCTCTTGCCTATTGTGGCTCCAAAGAAGTAAGTTGAATTTTTCTATGGATTAACACATTTCATTAAAAAGCAGGCCACGCTTGATTACCAGGAGGGGGTGTCCTGGCTGCCTTGGAATGACACAGGGGTTCCTTCAGGTTCCATGTGGGGGTTTAAGATCAAGGAACCAAACCTCAAATGCCCCCTTTCCTGATAACTCCTGTAAAGAAATAACCAGGGTCAAGACACCTGAGTCACGTCTGACTCAACATTTACTGTACAGATGTGCTCCCTTGGACAGCTTTGCTTTGCTCTCATTAAAGTTGGTTTATCTCTTTTTGATGCAGATTACTACATAGGAAGCTCTGGAAGCGAAAACTTACGGTAGAAAGCTAACCAGTTAAGGCTACGTTTTACTGGAAGGCTCTGCTCTAGTGTGTCTGAGACTCAAGGGCAGACGTGTGGACACGTGTGTGCGTGCCTGCATGCTCGACAAGCCAACAGTGTGTGCACCGTACAGTGTATTTGAATTTGTACTCATTTAGTCTTCCTGACAACCCTGGGAGGCAAGTCGTGTTATTATCCCCACTTTATAAATAACGAAACTGGGGCACAGAGAGGTCCCGGGTCCCCTGCTGGGAAGAGAAGGGGTCGAGATTTGAACCCAGGCAGTCTGGTTCTGGTTAGAATCTGTGCTCTCAGTCGTCAGACTCCTCTTCAGACTCTGCCGGGCTGAGCAGAGAAGCCACGAGAATGAGGATGTTTACATCACCAGGACGATGAGATGAAGAGCAGCAAAATCCCATATTATGTCAGACCAGGCCCGGGGTGAGCTGGGACCACACGAGGAAGAGAACGGGGTTGACATATGAAACACGCTCATCAGAAGAGATACATAACAAGGTGGCCCCTGTCTCAGCCCCAAGGGAATCTGTCTCAACTGACTTGAAAGGAATCTGCTAGGAATGGCTAACAGGAGCCCAAATAAGGTGGTCTTTGCGAAACAGAGACCAAGGTCAATCCGAAAACCTGAAAATCATCGTCAACGCCAAAGAAGAACAGCACAGGTGGCCGAAATAAAGAGCCCCATTCAGTGAGAATGTAGCAAACTCTGTGCTACCAAGAGCCAGAGGTGGCAGCAGATTGGAGGCTACACGAGTGATGGTAGAGGAGAAAGTTGGGTCCACAAGAAGAATGCTGGACCCGTTCCCAGGTACAGCGGGCAAAAGAACGAATCTGGAGAAAAGGCTCTGGAATCTAAATGTGGCTCTGGATTCTAAATGTGTCCACCATGGCTCCATAAACAATTGGCCTCTGGGAAGTGCTGGCAACGCAGATGTCTTAGGCTGCTTCCTCAGAAGCAGACCCTGAGGCAAAGATTCGGGTGAAAACAGTTGACTGGGAGATGACTTCAGAAAGTTCTAATAGAGAGAGTAGGGACGTGAGGCAGGGAAGGAAAAGCAGTAGAAGGAGTGATGATCAGAAGAGCAAGACTGTAGACAGCGGAGCTCAGTCCCACTGCGACCCTAGGAAACTGAAGAGCATGCCGCAGACGTGTGTCACCTGTGGATGAAAGGAGATGGCGTATTTATGCTCCAACTCCTGTCTTTCATTAGCTGAGGGCTACTCCACGTGATGTCAACTGCCCAACCCTTCTGGCCTGCTCCATCAAAGATCAGAACAGAGAAAGTTCTCACACACGGCAAAGCCCAAGCGCTTGGGGGCAGGGAGCCCCCAGCATGGCCAGGTACCGTGAGAACCCAGGAATTACGTGCGGGGCCACAGAAGCATTTGCTACACCACGTCATCAGGGTGATATCACGAAACTCACTTACAGACTTGACTCCACATGTCAGCTCCAATCATTGACGAACATCTTTCCTTCCTTCTCATTTCCCTTTAGTAGTTAAGCTGCTACCCAGACCCACTGACGAGCTTTTAGAAATAGATTTGGAAATAATGCCTGTGACTATCTTCTTGGCCGCATGTGGACAAAGCTTTTCAGATTGAATGGGCTTAATTAATGAGTGATAGCTGGAATCTGCTCTGTCCAATATGAAAACGAATGGGAAGCCGGTCGAGAAAAGAATATATTCACAGAACAGGTGGTGGGGAGCATCTGTGAACCGAAGGAGGAACTGAAATGGGTGAAAATCAAATACGGACCGGAAAAACACAATCATTCCCTAGCGTTTCCTGTCAAAAAACAGGCTTGGTACTTTTTGCACTTTTTTGGTTACTATTGAACCTTGAACCTTGAATTTTAGGTAGGAAAAAGAATTCTCAAGAAAAGGCAGTCACCCCCGTCATGGAACAATGGACCCTTCTGAGAACAGTGAACCAAGGCAAAGACTAGCCACGGACTTGAGACCTAGGCAGAGCCCTCACCCAGATTTCTCATGAGAGAATAAAGAGTGAGATTCCACGTTTCACACAGAGGTCTGACTTTGGGGACATGTTTTCATTCATTTCTTGTAATTCCTACTAGCTAGATCAGACATAAGGGTGACCTATGAGAATACAAAAGTCCTTCCTAGAAATTCAGAATTGCCCTCCTTTAAAGCTTGGTATAAAGCTTTATTCTTCGGTTGTGCAATCTGGCAGGTGGCTATGGAGCTCGTATAATGTGATGATTCTGAACAGAGATACACCATGATTGAAAAAAATCACAAATACTTAGTTTTTTAAAAAAAGGATGTAGAATGTCTAAATGATACTTTTTATATTGATTACCTGTTGAAATGAAGTCCGCAATCTACTGGGTTAAATAAAATAAGTTATTAAAGTTAATTTTGCCATTTTATAACTTTTAATAGGGCTACTCACAGATTTTAAATTTTTTATGTGTTTAATTTCTATTGCACAGGGCTGCTTTATATAAAAGGACTTGAAGACTGATATTTACGCTCTAATAAATACCTGATACTTTAGCTAACCATCAATCGGGTTTACCTTGCCCATTTCCACACCCTAGATATAGGAAGGGACAAGGTTTTTTGTGAACCAACTTATGGGGCTGGAGTTGAGCCTGGCCCACAATGACTTGGGACAAAAAGGACACATAGTTCATCTGGAGAACTCAGTTGAGTCTCTCACGCTGTGGTCTCGACAAGTCATTGTCCCTTTTGGGTCCCAGTTTACCCATCTGTAAAGTTAGAGGTTCAGCTAAACTGATCTCTAAATCACCTTAATCCTATCAATTATTTTTCCTCAAAGGTTGTCACTCACTCCCGACTCACAGTTCTTCAAAGGCTTCCCATTACTACACAGTCAACGAAAAGGAGGATTCGCCCCAGCCCTGCCCGCTCTCCACAGTGGAGCCACCTTTCTCATTTCAGCCCTCCGTTCCCTGCATTTCTGTCACACAGAGCTGGCCTTGAGCCCTTTCTTCCTCTTCTGTGGTTTGCATCAAGCTCTCTGTTTGAAATCCTGTTGAGCTGCATCCGCACATGTCACCGATCAATCAAAGTCACGCTGAACTGCTGTGTTTCTGAGAGAGCTTGCATTTCCTCAACTGGCAGTCATCTTAGCTCTTCTGAATTTCTTTAATGTCATGTCTCACCGCCTTCTAGAAAGGAAATACGTCCTATCTTGGACAATAGTTATTTCTGTGTATGGGCTCATTGCCGCAACTCGCTCCTGAAAAGCAGGACTCATCTTTAAAAGTCAAGTGAAACCGAACAGCGCTCCAACGCTGAACGCGGGAGCATCCCGAACGCGCCCTGTATCCCCATGGCTTCCTTCTGCTGACATCTTTCCAGAAATGAATCCGACCAAAGGAACTTAGGAAACGAAAGTGGGCCATGATCAACGCATTGCTGGGCTGCTGACATAAGCTATAAAACTCAATCATCTCTCCTTGCTATGCTTTATTGTGCTGTTGGAGTTATCTCTTTTTTACAGAAGTTAAGAAGAAACATGCATTTATTCAGAGTCAAGTGGCCTGTTTTTATCCCAAAGCAGATTGATTGTGAGGCTAATGACGTCTCAGTTTAAGAGCCCTAATTGCGAGGCTCTTTCAGAGGCTCTGGGTGGGGTTCTTGCAATTTATATTCATAATTTTGGATGATTCTTCCCCAAAGAGGGTTTCTCTTAATGTAACAGCTTCTGGCTCCACAAAATCTGGATCTGTGCCTGATTTCAGTTCTCTTTTCATTTTTAATTGGAAAAAGCAGATACCTAAGACTGTTTTTCTTTTTTTCAATCATAAAATAAATGCATTCTTGTGGCTATTTAGGGACCCCAAGCCCTTCAGAATGTTTTGGGTACCCCCTTCTGCACAAGAAAGCCCCATAAACATTTATTGAATTAATTAGTCAATAAATGACTAAATGAATATATGAATGAAATTTTGTGATGTCATGCAATTCTATAATGAGGAAATAAGCACTTTTTCCAAAAAATGACATAGTAGCATGGAAATACTGTCACCTCTGTTGTGGAAAACAAAGTGAGAAGGACAATACAGAAAAGAAACATTTCAGTCAAGGAGGCAAATTAAATCACATGTAGTTATGATACCCAGAAATACAAACTCAATACAAAGAAGAAAGTCTTCGCAAGGTAATTCCCTATACATGAAGCATAAAAGAGCCAAAAGCAGACTTTCATGCTTTCAGCAGGACACAGACACTTAAAGAGCAAAACATGAAAAATCTCCTTAATAGCTGGCACTATATATTCTAATGTCCTACAAAAATACCGCCCCGACTAACGAGACCGGCACAGCGAGGAATCAGAAACTTCTATAAACTAAGAGGACTATCATCGTAGCATATCATATAATTAAACACTGCATTTACATATTATTTAAGTCATTTTTGATTTTTTACTCATGAAACAATCTGTATTTGAGAAATAAATCCATGTTAGCTTTGACACTTGCAAAATTTCCAGTGTCTCCAAATGTGTCTTATTTAAAAGCCAAATTAAGTGCTAAAAAAAAAAAAAAAGTCATCCTATACTTTGGCAGAAAATATAAAATACAAGCAAACTGAGTAAAATGGACAGTAACTATCTTCTTTAACAATTTTAGACATTTACTTGTTAATACTTTCAAAATTTCATTCTTCCTGGCACTTTCTGAATGCATTTTAACCGAGTTAATTTTGTAAAATAACAAAAAATACCTACGATTCCATAAAGTCATCTCTATCTAAAAAAAAACGAGATGACAATTGGTAGGGGACAGGAGCTCTACTTCCTTAAAAGATGAAGTGGGTACTACAGTAGCTCTGGCAACTAAAATGACAGTCATTTTCGTTTGTTAAGCTGTAGTTTCAAACAAGAATTGTGTTTTCTTGGGCGTGATATTCTTTTTCCTCCCGAACTTATTTCCTCAGTAGCCAGCTAATATTCACTTGCTAAGAATTTTTACAGATTTCAAATAGGTCAAGGTTCACCCCTTAAATGTTGAGATCAGATGTTCTAAAGACGAGATGAGTTAATAAAAAGTCCTGCAAACTGTTCTTTCCATAAGTCATCCTAGAGTCAACCACCATAATCACTGATTTCATCAGGTGCTGCTCAGGTATTAAGGGCTTGTACTCTGTCACAGTTTAAATGACTCCAATCACCCCCTCTGTCATTTACTTGATTCCAGGTACTGCAGGATTGTCGATGTGTTCATGGTGCCCATTCAAATCCAAATGCCAAGACTGAACTCCTTCCTCAACGCTTCTCCCCGAAATACATACCTACCTAGAAGGACAAGCGGCTACAAGTTCAACGTCAGTGAGTGAGTGACAGAATATCTGAAATGCCCAATCAGTGAATAATGATGATGACATTTACTGAGTGCTTATTATGTGCCAGGCACTGCTCGAAGTACATTATATTTAAGATATCATTTAAACCTCACGAAATGCTATCATTATTTTCCCCACGTGACAGATGTGTAAACTGAGGCAGAGAAGGATTAGGAACTTTATTTGAAGCCCACAGGTATATGGCAGAACAAGCATTTGAATGTGCGCAATGTGGCCCCAGAGTCCCTGCTGTCACCCACCACAGTGCTGCCCCCTGGTTCTAAGAAACTGTCTACATCAGTGTGGTCCTTGTATCCACAGCATCCGAATCCGAGGGAACTCGGTAGAAATGCAGAATCCTTGATTCAACCATAGACTTACTGTATGAGAATCTGCACTTCAAATAGATCCCCAGGGGAGTCTGATGCTCAGGAAGTCTGACAGGCAGTTGTCTAGGTAACATATTAATGACAAAAGATACAGTACTAACTGTTTGATTACCATGCAAAAGCTCTCACTGTCATCTAAATAAAACCTTCTACTTTTACTGTGAAATAACAAGCTGCAGTCACAAATTTAACCTATAAAATTGAAGAAAATCTGGGGTACCCAGCTCTGCTTTACTTTAGCTCACCTGGCACAGGTGAGTAGCAAAGAGTAGAGCCCAACGGTGTGAAAACTGTGTGAGAAAGGAAACCTCTGGACTAATGCAGCACACAACCTGGGAGATGGGCCTACACCTTTCCGCTGGCAGAAAATGTGAAGCATCTGAAATTTCACTAGGCCAAGGTTATAGTCGAAGCTAATCTATGGTAACGGACGTGGGATATTGCTACCTTGGCCAGGGTGGGGCCCACGTAGGGATTGTCAGGGGCACCAGTGATGGAGGGACGATGATGGTGGGACTCTGGGTGCTGATCATATTTTGGTTCCTGATCTGGGTGTTGGTTGCATAAGTGTGTTCCATCTGGGAAAAATCAATCACTGCAGACGGGATTTTTGCATGTATGTTATTGGTTAGTAAAAGTTGACATGAAAAAAGTTACAATTTCTATAAAATAGTCACGCTAGCAGAGATATTAGTTTTTATAAGTGAGTGGTGTAGGAATGACACAGCATAGGTGGGAGGATTACTTCAATTTTAAGAACACTAAACTTATTTGCTGTTGGAAGCAGGAAGACAATCCAAACTGTATTTATTTTAAACATTTTGTTTTTGACTCACGAGAAATTGCAAACATAATACACAGAGTTCCCATGTACTCTTGACCGAGCTTCTCCAAAGGGTAACTCGATCTTCCATAACCATAGTATTTTGTCAAAACCAGGAAACTGACATTGGCACAATACTATTAACTAAACTACAGACTCTACTAAGATCTCAACAGTAAGAATATTCTGTTTTAGCTGCCAATGTCATACCTTATGATCTTCCGAACAGACTTACAAAGGAAATGATGCGTGAGGAAATACAATAAAAATGTTGCTTACTTTTTGACTGTTAGACATTATTTTTATATATAATATAAATATACATGTGAATAAAGACAAAGGCATAAATTTATATGTACATACACACACGTGTACATTTCTACATTACTATATGTATATCTGAAATTGAAGAGTAAGACAACCATTATGTGAATTTGCAAATTAACTTTTCCTATTCATGACACTGTCATGAAGCTTGGTCATAATCATTTAGTCCAATCAGTAACCTCAGTACAATATTGAGACTGATCTATGCCTTCTCCCCTCTTGCCATATCCTATGTGCAATTAAACTGATTTCGGTTTTTAGGAGTTTTAAATCAACCAGATGGTCACAGAGTCTTAAGAGAATAGAAAATTATTTGACACATGGCTCAATTAAGCAGTTCATCCAAGACAAACCAAAGACGGTATTTTTTAAAAGCATTTTTTTGGAAAAGACAATGGCATTTGGCATGCTAACTAATATTCCTCATCAGGGATATAAAGAATTGCTCAGGAACAAAAAAAACATCTACTGATAAAACTAAAGGAAGAAATTCTACATGTGGACCATAGCGAAGAGATAAAAATTAGGTGTAGCGAGCATGTGGGTATTTTTCATTTGAATTTTCTGACCCAGGATCCAGTAATTTCATCAGAGGACATTCTACTAGTCCATTAGTACTTTGGGAATTAAATGCTAGCAAATGTTACATGATTTTTAGGGCCACTTTCTCGTTATTCGCCACAGTTCTCATTCCTCTCATGATCTATGCCAAACTCAAGGTTCCACAAGGTTCAAATATCTATTTCCTCCTGCAAAAGCATCCCTCATGCCGGTGGCACAAAGCTGAAGCGTTTGAGTCTCCACCTACTGTCTCTAATTGAGCTTTTCAGTCTCAGTAAAATTGACATTTGGAGTTAAATAATCCTTTCTGTAAGATATAAGTAGGGGTCGGGGCTGTCCTGCCAGGCGTGTAACACCTCAACTGTGACAACCAAAAATGTCTCCAGACATTGCAAATGTCCACTGAGGAGGTAGAGGCAAAACCACCACTGCTATAATGGAGTCACTTAGCCGTAGTTTCAAACACAAATTCAATCCTATTAACAATAAACTAGACATAATGTGATATGACTAGAAATAGCATCTATCTATGATGTAAGTGGAACCCAAATATGTCATAAATTTTCCATTCCGGCTTTAAGAACGTGATTCCCGACCTTGCCTGTCAACTGACCCCTAGAATAGACCCTAGAGCTGGAAGGTTTAAAAGAACTTCAGAGAAGATTCCTTTAATACTTTATTAATGAAGAAAACTGTGGTCCTCTGAACAGGCAAGGATTTTTCCATAATCACCAAAAGAGCCAAACTGTGTAGTGCCCAGTCCACATGCTGGGTGGCTTCCCTGGATTCTCCCAAACGCTTACTCACATAATTGGACAGATTACCATTTCATTGATAGGCTTTAGATTACCTAGTTATGTGATATAAAGCCACAACCCCAGGCGTCCACATTGGTGAGTAAAAGCAGAAAAACAAAGATGGAAATGGCAACAGAACCAAGTAGAACAGACACATTTCCCCTAGGGCAGGTTATGGCCAAATTGCCAATGGAGGGAAAGAGCTGTAGATTTTTTTAAAGAAAAGTGAAGAATCCATATGAAGATATTTGCTAAGAATGTAAAGCTCAAAATGGCACTCATATCAAAATGCCCTCAGTATTGTGTTAAGGGATCCCAAATTAGAAACATCTCCTTGTAGAAGCATATGTACCTTAAGGCAGTGGTCCTGACCTTTTGACACCAGGGACCAGTGCTCCTATGAGAATCTAATGCCTGATAATCTGAGGCGGAGCTGAGGCGGTGATGCCAGCGCTGGGGAGCGGCTGCAAATACAGATGAAGCTTCCTTCAATAGCCAACCACGTATCTCCTGCTGTGAGGCACTCCTCCCCTCCTAACAGGACGCGGATGATACTGGTCCACAGCCCTGGTCCACAGCCCGGGGGTTGGGGACCCTTGCCCTAAGAAACTAACAATATGCTAATCCTGTCAATGTAATGGAAAACTTTCATTTAAACGAAAAGAATCGCCGAAAGGCAATGCTAGACTGTGCAAGATTCTGTAGGATGCAGCAGAAAAGATGATACTTCCAAAAGTAATATCCCAACTAGGAGCTCATTATATCCTCAGAATCATCCAGAGAGGTTGAACACATTGTTTTCATAGGTGAAGAAATGAGGGATGAGCCCTTAACCAAAAATGAATGCAGAGTAGAGACTAGAACGCAGATTTCTTGCTGTGAAGTCTGCTGCTCTTTGCACTATACAAACCTCGGCTGATCCCAGAGGGAAGGCAGGAGGCTCCCATCCTTTAGGATTTTGCAGTAACTGTACTCCGAAGTTTTCCTGACCGTGTCTATGGAGGACACTGGAGCTACTCAGGGGTATTCCCACTCTCCTCTTCCTGGGCAAACGGAAAGGCTTCCTTATGCTGACATTGTGTGATGAGCTCAGGCCAATATGATATGAGAAGTCAAAGTGCTACTTCTAAGCCTATTCAACTGAAAACCTCCCACTTGAGGTCCTCCGTGTGCTAGCTGAGCAGAGATGAGCCATCGATCTAGAGAATGGTGGACACATAAAAGGGAAGGCACCTGGATTCCCGTACGACCATGTGGACTCAGTCCATCCCGATTGAAGCTACACTAACCAGGGATGTGAGCAAGAAACAAACGCTTATTGTACTAAAGCACTGAGACTTGGGGTATGAGTACCTTAACTACTATGAATGCTTTTGTCAAAAACGACGAGGCCAGCATCACATTTGGGAAGAGGAAGGCCTAGCAGATTGTCAGGGAACTTCCGGGGGTTCAGTGTACAGAAGGAAGTTGTAGATGTTCTCCATAGATCCCAAGATACAGTCTCCAGCTTGTGTGGGGAAACCAGGTATGAGTCATATTAGTGCCCTGTCTAGCTCTGCTCAAGGATTTCACCTCCCAAGAACTTTCCTGCTGACCTTCATCAGAGCAACATCCCAAGTGAGAATAGGCTTTGAGGAAAGGACCACTAGGTTCTCATCACGTAACTACGGGAGACCCCATAGCATCCAAGTGAAGCCCTCCTCCCAACCGTTTTCTGTACAGAATACATGTAAACCAAAGAGACAAATAACAGCTTATCATCACTCTGCCAACAGCCAGTAACCCAAAAGTGAACCAATAATTTGTTACTGAATGTATCCAGACTTACACTAATAACCATGCTTCAAGATTTCACTTCCAAGCATTCCATCTGTCTTAGAAAAAAGGAGCTATTTGAAGCACTACACATTTTCTTTTATAATATACAAAGGGGGAATAGGGCTGTCATAATCACCAAGCATAGTAAAATTACCAGTACTTAGTATTGTAATAGAAATTTGGGGAAATTACAAGGTACTTTTAAAGTCGGGCTTAAAATATATATTTTTTCTCTACTAAAAGGATAGACCTACAGTGTGTAGAAAGAGGGCAAGTGGTTGATTATATAGATTCTCATTCAGTCTCCCCAACCTGCTTGTAGGCCACTCCAAATAAATCATCATAGGAGATGCATCTCCCACATTATAAGGATAAAAACAAGCCTGGACCGTGCCTACCATATTTCAAAGGTCTACATACAACCACAGACCCTTCAAAGGAATTCGAACCTGTACAAACACAGAAGACTCTTCTTACACTTACTAGAGTTCTTTTTCCTTCTTAGAAGTTTACAAATTTACTATAAAAATCTTCCCTGTCAAATGAACTTGCAAACCACAATAGCAGAATCTGTCCTATACCAGAGGTTCTCAGATTTGGCTGCACATTAACATCATCTTCAGAGATATTTAAAATCGTGATGCCCAGATCACGCTCCACACGAATTCTATCACAACCTTTGGAAGTGGGACTCAGGTCACTGCAAAGTAGAGCCACGACTCAGTATGACTTTAATTACATCTGCAGGCTGAAAACAAAACATAGGTAAAACCTTGCTTTTCCATTTATGCAAAATTGGAAAGGTAACTTTTTCTTCTGCTGCAATATATTAGCATGGTAACACAGAGCATTCGGCCTTAATTTCCCCCTACTAAAAACTGGTTTGCTTTGTACAACAGCACTTCACCCTGGAAAGAGAAGAAGGGCTAGCTTCGCTAGTATATTTCACTACTAGATTTCACAGTAGATACCAGGCTTAATACGACTCCATATTTTTCCATATGAATTTCCCCAATTCGGAAGAATTTAAAATAATTGTGTCTCTTCAACCAATAGTAATAAAATGCTTTAAATCAACCAAACAGGAGCTTTAGACAATCTTCAAGAACATTCTATGGCACGATCAAACGTCTCCCAGTATTCAAAATTTGTTATGTTAAACTAATAGACAAACTCATTAAAGTCTTGTGGGAAAACAAACATACGGCACCCTACACTTACACCTCGCTTAATTCCATTCAACACCTGTTGTGGAGAAATGGATTTATTATCACATTGTATTTTTAGACATATTAATATGGGGCAGAATTGCAATAAAATGTTTGCAGAAAGTAGCTGTAGTGTGAAATACCAGGCCTCATTATGAACCCAGGGCGAAGAGGAGGTCGTGAGCCCCCATGAGACCACCCAACCCTCTCTTCTCCTCAGAATCTCTGACTTCTAAACCCAACTGCCTATGCAAAGTTCTCACTTGCATATCTAATAGGTATCCGAAACCCAACTCTCGATCTTACCCTTTAAAAAGCTGTTCTTCTCAGTCTAATGGCAATGGCAATGTTTTTCCTTTCAGTAACTCAAGATAAGAGCTCAAGAGTCACTCGTGACACCATCCATTCTTTCCTCCACATCCAAACTGCCATGGAATTGCTGGTTCCATCCCCAACAGACATCTGGAATCCCACGACTTCTCACTCCGATGGCCACCTGGCTTTGGCCCGAGCCAACACCATCCTGCTCCTCGGTCACTACGTAGCTTCTCTCAGGTTCTTTGAACTTCGACTGGAGCTTCCATCATCTCAAGCCAAGGTCACGGTGGGAGCGTCTCAATTCGATGCTCTGCTGCTGCCCTTGATGCTTTCTCTAGTCTCAAAACAGAAGCCAGCGAGGGCTTCAGTAAGAGACATCAGTCAACCAATTTCACCCCAATGCCAACTCTCCATTGGCTTTGCATTTCACTCAAAGTCAAACAATTCTCAAAATGCTCGACAAGGCCCTACACATCTGATGCTGTCGGCGCACTTCTGATCTCATCATTTGCCACTTCCCCTGACACTCACTGGTCTGTCGACTGCTGGCTAATCGGAGGCATGTTCTCACCAATCCTAAGATCGCCAATGATCCTGGCTTACCAGTGACTGAGCGGTTGCCTAAGATACAGGACCTTCGGTACTAAACACCAATAATACTGGGCAACCCAAAATGAGTTGGTCATCCTACCTCTCCCATTCCTAGATACCTCCCCCGATGGTCTTAGCTCATTATCAATATCTAAAGGTGACTGTTTTCCCTTCCCATCTATCCTTACCCCATCTTCATGTTTCCTTTTTCTCATAGTCTTTATCCTTATCTAATGGGCTCTATATTTCGTTATTTATTTCGTTTTATTTCCTAATCCTTCCACTAGAAGGTAAGCCCATGAATGGTGTTTTATTTACTTCTGTATTTCCAGAAATTAGACCAGTGCCTGGCACACAGTGGATGCTAAGTAAATAAATGTTGAATAAAATAATCATTTATATTATATAATAATATCCCAGAGAGTATTATTTGGTTCAAGATGACAATATTATCTCTAGATGACAATACTGGATCTATGGTATTTCTTAATGATCTTAAGAACTAGGATCAATAAGAGAATTATTGATCAAAACTCCATGACACATACACAATTTAGTGATTGTGAAGGAAAGAAACCCTTGCAATTTGAGCCAAAGTCTACCTAGGAATGATTGGCTGAAAATGGACAGTTAGTGTGACATAAAATGAATTTTGCTATTTGTTCTTGCAATCATATGCATTGAAATCCATTTTAATTCTGAAAAGCACATTGATATTTTTTTAAGCATAATATAAATTAATTATTATAATAAATTAATTATTATAATGTACCCAACAACAATATCCCAATGACATAAACCACTCATCTAAGCAGGAGGAGGAAGTTTAATACACTTTATTGTCATCAGAGGCTGACAGGGCATCAGGTGCAATGCCCACCGGAAACTACACTCACCTCATTGCACCCACAACTGGTTTCATAAACGAATCAGCATCATTGCAAGGATATGCTGTGGAAGCCATTGTCTTCCTCCCAAATAAATATCTCATTTTAAGAAGGAAATATTTACTTCATAAAAATCATGGTAAAATTCCTAACACCTTTCCTTATTCCTCCTCTTATGAATATTGGCTTTGAATTCATTTTCTGAATATATTTTGCCATCTCGAGTTTGAGGGCACATGTTGTTTGTCCATCAGTAACCAAATATCTGTGTAAAATAGCAAATGCCTTTCACATCAGTACATCAGTAATTGCTACCCTGAGCCAGCCAGTTTTCCCACCCCGGGTTCTCCCTAGACTTGAACACAGTTATGCGGAGTGGACCGAAACTGGATTCACTATATCTACATGGAGAAAGGAAGAAAGAAAGCCATTTGACCTTCCATTCCTCTGGAAGTGGAGACAAACAATCAAAGGCAGATACTTCCCATCCCAGCCCGGTCTGAGCCCACGCGAAGGTACGATGTGGTGGGCTGTGGTGATGGACACACATTAGGCATTATCCATTAAACATGCAAAGGACCTATGAGACGACCTTGGTTCCCAATACACTCACAACCTCCCACAGAGGCTTATGCACCAGACCTCAATCCAGAGGTACAAGCATCCAATCCCTTTAGCGGTTTTAGTTTGAAAAGTAATTGTACAAACTGACTTCACAGGTTTATATGTTCACCTCATGAGGGAGAAGCTTAGTGTTCAAGAAATAATTCATAGGTACCTTTGAAGGTACCTAGACCTTCAAAGCTGAGACTTAGGCTTGGGACAGTAGCACATTTACCAAGATTCGCAGTATTACCCCAGGACGTCTCTTGAGAACATGTCAACTAGATCTCTGCAAGGATCCACATGCCCAGTTACTGCCATCTAAACAGACCAGAGCCCCATGTCATGAACCTTTGCCATGTCCCAAGGCTCTGTCATCTTCGTTTCATACAATGGTCTCACAAGGAACTGTTATCTCCTTTCTACAAATACAAAAACAGGCTCAGACAGAATAACCTACTTCCTCAACACCCTAAGTGGCGTAGCTGCAATCTGAAGCCATGGGTTTCTCTGACTCCAATACTACCGGAACCATCACCAACAAAACTAATAATGCTAACAACGGTAACAAAGCTAATAACGCTTAGTGCTCATGACGTGCCAAACACCCTATCGAACATTCACAAGCCTTAATACTTTGGATCCTCAAAACAATCCTATGAGTTAGACTTGACTTTCATTCCTATTTACAGATGATTAAACAATCTCAAACAAATTAAGTGACTCATCTAAAGCCACACAAATTTTAACAGGAAGCTCAGACTTTACGCCGGTGGTTGGCAAACTGCACCTGTAAACAACAAGATAGAAAATGTTTTAGGGCTTGCGGGCCATATACGCCATGGCAGATACCCAACTTTGCCATCGCAGCACAAGAGCCGTCATAGACATTATACAAATGAATGGGCACGGATGTGTTCCAATAAAACTTTATGTTCAAAAACAAACAGGGAGCAGAATTTGGCCAGTGAGTGGGTTGGAGTCTATTGGCTCCTACTCTAAACCAGAAGACTAAAGTGCTTCCAGAAACAATTTAGAAGTATAAATAATGCCATTCCTACAAGCGGTGATTATAGGGGTTTCTTGACGTATATTTTATTAACTAGACAAAAAATAACATTTATTTCTGCTACGATTTAAAGCAACAAAATCTACTAGTTTATATTTATAATATTAATCATTTCGTGATGGAAATATTTTTAACATAGATATACTGGCCTTGAGCTTTTGAAAATATTCTACTGCTAAAGGAAAAAGAACAGGAAATGAAGACTGGGTGAATGCATGATTCAGAAATAGCAGAACGTTGGTAATTACTGTATTTTCAAAATATTCATAAAGAGCTAAAATAATGAAAGCCTTGCTTATTATTGAATACAATGTGTACTGTACACTAAGTTCCTTGGGGGGCTCTAACTCTGTTTTTCTCTTTACCTTGCTAGGCTAAGCTGTTTGTAGTTGATTATCACTGAAATAATGTCTGCCAGTCCTTTAGCTTCCAAAAGCCTCTTCCCTAAAGGTCAAGTCTTAGTGGAAGGCACTTGGACAGGAAAGTGCCTGACGGTATTTTTAGAGGATAAATGCAAATCACCAGCTTTTGAAGTCAGAGATTCTAGAAAACATCAAAATATTGTTGCTTTTCCCTGCTTAAAGCAATACAACCCAGAAAATGAGACAGAATTTAGAACTGCGTATATTTTGCATTCTATTCATGTCAGCTTTCATGATTCTGAAATGCCACTTTCACAGATTTTTACTGAGCAAGGCATCTTTTTTCTCCTTTAGGGTGTGTGGGGGTGATGAGTCATCATCTGTGGTCATGGCCGGGCTCAAAATCTCTAGCAAGATGATTATGTCCGATGCAGGAAGCTGAGCTTCATTCAGCAAATGTTTATTTAGCATCTACTATGCTCCAGAAACTATGTTGGATGCTGGACCATGTTTGTCCTGCCGTCAGGGAACCAACTCTAAAGCAAGGACACGTAAATAGGGATTTCTGGTACGACAGGAAGTACGAAGATAAAGACAAGCACAGGGTGGGACAGAGCCCAGAGGGAGACCATTTGGGGCCAAACTATGACCTTAAAAGCATCTTAAGAAGCATATCTGAGTCATCTTGAAGGATAAGAGGCATTAGCTCCACGCAGAAAAAAGGGCATCCATGGGGAGACACCAGCTTCACAAAGGCAGAGAGTAATGAGACAGCATGGCATACTGGGAGAACTAAAGGGTTTGTTATCCTTGGAGCATAAAGTACAGAGCAGAGGGGTGAACAGGGAGCTGAAGAAAAGCCATGAAGATGAAGGTCATTCACAGTCTTCTGTGCCAGGCTGAAGAGCTGAGACTGGCACATTAAGGGAAGTCACTCATCAGTGAACAGGGAACAACTGCAAACAGCCAGCATTTCAGACAGAACATTCTGGTGCCCGTGTGGATAATGGATTTGAAAGAGGCAAGATTAATAAGAGAGACCATCAAGAGTTACTAAAATAAAACCCAGTGAGGAATAGTAAGAACTAAGCAGTGAATGATTAGAAGCTGAGGGAAACTAGTTCAAACTTATACAGATGAAGTAACACGCTAAACGATCAGAAGAATTGATGGTTACAAGTCTTCTGTTTTGGGTGACTGGATGGTGTCGGTTATTGTGAGAACATGGAAGAAACAAAATTCTTAGGATAAAAGTGGAGAAGTACTTTTTGGAAGAGGCTGAGTTTTAGGTATCATGGATACAAACGGTCTGTATTTCGGATGTCATTCTGACATACAGGTAAGAGATACGAAGACAGGTTTTAGCGTCATCAACATACAAGTGCAGGTAAAACGACAAAAAGATGCGGTCACCGAGGGGATTCATGTTGACTAAAACAGACAAGAGGCTAAGGTCACATTCAGGGAACACCCAAGTCCAAGACGCTCTGGAAAAAACTTATAAGAATGACAAAGAAGAAACACTCAAAAAGATGAAAACTGAGAAAAACTCGCTTCCCCTGTGGTGGTTGTTACTCTCACACTACCACCACGCTCACGACACATCTGACACCAGATGTGTGGGGGTTTTGGCCCCACCAAGCAATTTTCTGTTGAAACACCAGCTGAGTTTCCTACGATTTACCTTAATTCTGACACTATCTGGAGATAGCGTCAATCCCCCAAATTACGGACTCAGTGGCACAAGACTGTCCCCTCCTCCCGTTTTACACACCGATCCCAAATGCAAGTTGTTACCTGTACTTCTGACCAAATGGCTATAAATCAGAGGTTCTGATGATCCCCTCCTCAGGTTTGATGAATCTCCTAGATCAGGTCAAACAACTCATGAAAAGTTTACTTACTAGATAACCATTTTTTTTTTAAAGGATATAACTCAGGAACAGCAAGATAGAAGGGATACATAGGTCCAGGTATGTGGGGAGGGGCTAACATGCCCTCATCAAGCACACCACTCTCCCAGGCCCTCCACGTGTTCACCAACTCGGAAGTTCCTCAAACCCCTTACTTGTCCAGATTTTTATCAATCATTAACTCAATGTTCCGCCCTCTCTGGAGAAAAGGGGGTGGGGCTGAACGTTCCAAGCTTCCAGTCATGGTTTGGTCTTTCTGGTGACCAGCCTCATCCAAGAGCCCACCCACCAAGAGTCATCTTACTAGCACAAATGACATTCCTATCACTCGAGAAATTCCAAAGGATTTAGTAGCTGGGTGCCAGACACCAAGAGGAGACACCAATATACATATTTTCTGCTATTTCACAAAAACCCAAGAGAGTTAGGTAGGGTCACAGAAATAAAATGAATTGAAGTGCAAAGAGTATCACGTGAGAAGAGATAATAATCCTTACTTTGGAGGGCTGTAAGAGTTTAAGATAATGGGCATCGAGCACCTTGTCCAGTGCTGAGCACATACAAAGTACTCGATACCTGGCAGCCATCATCATCCACTTCCTCAACAACACTAAGACACCGAAGAAAACGAAAGAGGATAAGATCAGAAATACAGATGGAGGCGTCACTAAAAAAAGAAGGGACACTTTTGTGCCTGAAACGGGAAGGAAGCATGTATGGAGGTTTTTATAAGTGAAAACATCAGGACAGTATAAACAACAATTACTGACATCTCCTCTTCCGCGGCCCAGGGCAAGATAATTAGAAATGTTTTCTCATGGAATCCTTCATATAGTTCTTTGAAGTCCATAAAAGCAAGCATTTGGATTTTCTGTTTTTCAGATGAAGACATGACTCAGAGCATAAGTTCTCTTCCAAGGTCATGCAGTTAATGAGAGTCAAGACCAGAACCCGAGTTTCTTTAACCAAAAAAAATCTATATCTATATCAATATCAATACCTATATCTATATCATGTTCTTTTTAATACACGTGACAGATTACAGAGGCCTCTTATCTAATCTTGTTTACCACACGTTTCATGGTCCAATGGGTAAAAACAGAAGAGGAAAAAAAATATCAAAACGAATGATTTATTCTGGTTTCCATAAAGCTGGAAATGGCAAGATAATAAAATAACAAGAGAAGTCATCAGCCTCAAGCATCAAAACATGGGAAATGAGTCAAGAATCAAAGCACGAGCGTCTTTAAAATGTTTTATTTTAGTGTTAGAAGGCAGAGGAACGAGTAAATCAAATACCTAGAATTTGTAAGGTGGTAGAAGTGAAAACAAACAAACAAACCAGGAACCACAAGTGTGATAAAACATGCAATAACGTTTGCAATCAAGAGACTGTCCTCATTCATCTTCTGCCACGATAACCTCACTCACTCACTGGATTCTGCATTTGTCATGACACGGAAAGGTTGGGAAGCGAAGCATAGGCATACACACGAACAGAGGTGTTGCCATTGACGGTAGGACTTTATGAACAGATCAGCTTTATAAGGCCTGCTAATAACTATGTCCTGGTCCTAGGCCTTTGAGATCATCCCAACTACAAAGTTAATGAAGAACGCCCTACCATGAGAAATCAAGGTTTACAGTGACTCACGTGTGACCAGGTTCAAATCTTGGCTTCACCCCTCTAGACGGTGGTTAGCACAGGTCTTAGTTACCAACTCATGGTCTTAACTCGTTTATATGAAGTCCTGGCTACATTCCTGGGGTATAGGTTCCAGCCGTGTCCACATGGTGACATATAAGCCCAGTCTACTATCTTATATTACACCATCCTCTCTCCTGTTTATGGGGAAGAGGACTGGCTGGGTCGGGGACACCTCTAGGTGAAACATGAAAGTCCCTGAGACTTTATTGTTTACATCCCCATATTACTAATCAGGAGTGCCCCGGGGGTGGGAATTAGGAATTTGTAAGGGCCAAGCATCTCGGAGATCTTAACTTTTATTACGTGCCTACAGGGTGATGGTCAAGCACGTGTGATCGTAACTGGCCACCTGCCCTTGATGGTGCCATCTAACCTCTAGATCTAGGAAGTGCATCTTGAGATTTCATGTTGCTGATCTGGCCCACAGAAGATAGAACTTGGCTTTTGAGTTCAGGGATCAAGACTCCAAAACACAGAGAATGTCCAGACCAGTACCACTGTCCACGGAGCTTCCCTGTCTCCAGCCCTGTGTGTCGGTCTCACAAAATGAAGTTAAGAGTACAACACCCATTTGCAGCATGGTCACACCGATGGACGCTAAAGCAGGAGACGAGCTTCCTTCCTCCATCTGCAAACCTGTTACTTTAATGAACACGAATTCAATTATATGGTTGGATTTTGCCTTTAACTACACTGGAGAATGTCGCTTCATTTTGCATACCTAAAATATTCTCATTTATTTTATTTTATTTTTTTTTTTTGAAACTTACATAGTACTTAAAACAAACAGAGATAGAATAATTTATATATATATATATATATATATATATATATATATATATATATATTCATTGAATATTTGAATTCTATAAAGAATGGCCTGCATAGAACAGAAACTCAACTGCATTGGACTAATATTTCAGAAACAGGGCCTCATAAAATCTTTGTCATACTAATGACAGACATAATACAGCAGTTGATAAATAATGGCCTGAAATTTGACAATATTTTCTTCTCAAGATCCTGACCCTGAAATTGCCCATCGTCTCTTCTCGTACCACTCTCACAGAGGGTTCTCGTGGCAAATATGGCTTGGGCCTCAAAAAGTCCAATCCTTCTCCTTTTGCAAGTTGAGGAAAACGCTGACAATTCTTTGCCCTCCTAGCTTATGCTTGGAGTGGCGTCACCCATCCCAGCCACTCCCCTTTCTATGGTCTCTATGTCGATAAATCCAAAACTGTATCTCTAATCCTGATCTCTCTTCTGAGCTCAAGACTCTATGCTGGATAGAATAAAAGTTACCTAAGAGCAAAACTGTTGCTACTTCTGCCATATTTTACTTAAAAGAGAAAAAAATAAGTGCTTTTCTGCTCCTATCCCATGAAGGGAAAGGCTGATTCTCAAAGCCTCTGGCTGTTCTGGACTGTTGAAGGGCAGGGCCTGGATCTGTGCAGAACTTCAAGTTTACTAAATAAATGCCTTGTGTAAATAATTACTGTCGTTGATGATGTCATCAGTAACATGTGGCTCTGTTCCACGCTGGGGACGATGTAGAAGAAAATGACAGCACTTGAAGGGAAAGAGACAATCGGTCAGCTGAACAAATTCAGTGGAAACAGAAATTCGGACTGAGATGAGCAGAAAACAATTTGCATGCCTGCCTCCCTGCCGCCAGCCCTGCCAGCAAAAATCCCAGAGAACAGAATGGCTGTGGGCCTTCCACTGCGTATCGATAAGGGTTCCACACAATTTCACTTGACTCCTGAAATGAATGGCCTCAGCCGCCTTCCAGGTTATACCAATACAGTCAACTGCCCACTCAAACATCTTCCGCTGAATGTCTCACAAACGTCTTGTAATCGGTCTCAGAAATAAACTAAAGGTCTTGTCCCCGAGTCTGTCCATTTCCTATCTAGCTAACAGGCATCAACATCGGCCCAGGCAGATGCTCACCCTGGCCTCCTGGCTAGCCTTTATCCTCACGTCTAATTACTCGCCGAGTTCTGTAGATGCTAATAACACTTTGTTTCTCTATTCCTATTGCTCCGATGCCACAATTACTGCAGAAGCTTACAATCTGGCTCTCTACAACCACTCTACAACCATATTTGGACACTGAGCTCCAAAGCACTGAGCTGATAAGGAACCTGCACTTAGTCCTTCATGGCGACCCTCCCTTTCGGGAGAATGGAAAAAGAAAACTTACTGACATGCTCCTCTGAAAACATTCCTTTATTCCTGGAAAATGCTCGCTAGTTGTCATCTCTAACCGGAAAACTTCTTCTGTTTTGTTTACTGGAAAATATCTTTTCTATCAACCCATCATTAGGAAATAGTTTTTCTGTATACATAATTATTGGTGTGGAGTCTCTCCCTCATTCAATTCCTCCCTCTATCTACGCCACACTTCTCTTCCCTCTCAGGACTTTGAAGGTATTATTAAACTACACACACATACTTTAAAAATATGCTTGGAATATTTCTATCCATTTGAAAAAATATAATCTTCACTTTCATGAGAAGTAGCATCAATAATTAATATCACTGGTTTTAGCAGAAGGTAATGACATCATGTATGGTAATTTGACTTTAAGACACAGATGCCTTGATAACTAGATTCACGGAAATCACGAGGGTATAAAATTCTTGACACTTTAAAATTATCTTATTAAGAACATTGATTAAGTTTCAATTATCAGGCCACAAATGATTATGAAAATTAAAATGAAATATCCATAGAAGTCCAGGAGGGTAAGATCTTATCTGAAGAATTCCATAAGATCTTCGATAAGTAGAGCACACGTCTCGTGATGGCCAGCTCCTTCCGAACGCTAAAAAAAAAGCACATCCTAAGCTCAACTCACCAATTTCTCCAATTTCTCCAATTGGTTTCCTCCAATTTCTGTTCCTCCTGCCAGAAGCCCCAGCAAGAAGCCTCACCTGTATCCAGATCGCGACCCTCCCAGTACTTGAAGAACATCTCTCACTTGTATTTGCACCTTGGCTCAAACGAGCAAAAAATAAAGACACCTTACTTATATGACATTACTTTGTGTCTTTCCCAGTACAATTGTTCTGTCTTCTGGGTGTTCTCATAATTAGCTAAAGTCTCTCAGATCTGGTAGCCCCGAACCCTCCAGGAAACTCAAATATAATTTGAAGTCCTTCATATATTATTCAAAGTCCTACTTCTAAATAGATTCCCCACTTATGACCTTACCACCAAAACTACTAAAATACAGTAACTTTCGCTCTGTTATACATTAAAGACTTGACTTACACATGACCTCCAACATCAGTCTAACCAGGTAATATTTCTGTGCTTTGATATATTCAACACACCTGAGTTTCTTTCCTCCCAGTACATATGGTTTTCCATATGTCTGATCTTAATTTTGTTGGAAGTAATTAACACATACATGAATGTAATCATATGTAGATTTATGCACATGACCTTCACATTTCTCAATTGACATTTTCAAATTCACAGATTCAAGAGCTTCTGAGAACACCATCAGCTAAAGTCTTTTTCATTTCCTCTAGATAAGGTAGAAGAATCAATACGAGAGATTGGAATCAATTGAAATGATGAAAGAATTTCATTTAATGAAATATTACTATTGTTTCAGGCATTCAAAGAATGGTTAGAGGACATACTCTTACTGTGTTCTTCCTTCTTCCTTAAACTTACACCTCTTCCCTAAATAATACTCTTTAAAAATCTCACATCCATTTTTATACTTGAAGTCAATGTGGTCACTTGTTCAAACATATTCTCCAAATGTCAGACCACTGGATGCGTAGAGGCTGTGTGTACCTTGGATAAAGCAGTGCCTTGTCAGTCCAGAGCCCTGGATCCTAGTCACAGACGACAGCAAACCATACGACTTAATACACAGTCACTAAACTTTTCTCAGCCCATCTCCTTCCCTACAAAATAGGGACATGTATTTCTACTGTCTCATAAAGATTCCTTGAGTTGTGCTGTAGAGAATTATTTAAACATATGAACTCCTTGAATCTTAGCAGCAGGATTTTCTGTAGTGCTAACATTTATTAAGTGTGTATTATGTGTCATGAACACACGTTTTAACATTATTTCTCGTAAGTTTCACATCAACCTTATGAGTTTGGTTCTATCTTCTTCTACTTTTCAAGGAACGTGAAGATCAGAGAGGCCAGGCACTTTGCCTACGTTTCCACCACTGCCAAAGGAAGAGCTGGGAGTGGAAGCAAGGTTTCTCTGAGTCTAGAAAGTCTTAACCATTTTACCACACAGCCACATGCACCTTGCCGGTGTTAGTCTCGATGTGCATTAGCCCCACCCTTTCTTCCCCCAATATATGCGCTGACTTGTCTTAGTTCACGTTCTCCAGAAGCAGACACTGAAAGGAACGCTTGCATGCATGTGACCATGAAGGCAACGCTCCCTATGCACGTGCAGGGGGCGGGAGCAGCATGGAGAACAGTGGGAAGCCCAGAAGGATGGACTCCCAGGGAATGTCTCCTACAGGGGAGCTTTGACTGGTTCCCACGGGGAACTCTGGAGTGCGAGTTATACCTCAGAATTGTCTTGACCTGAGCCAAAGGATTTGGGCTTGTGTGGTCCAGTACCAGCCAGTCACTGGTCAAGAGCTATGTGTCTGTGTGTAGGGGGTGAGGGCAGAGTATAATCTCTCAGATGCTTCCAGCTTTCCAGTCAATCAAGTAAAGTAGGTTCAAAGTAGATTCTAGTGGTCAAGGGGAATCATCAAGAAACAGTTCAAGGAGGGGACAGAAACAGTACAAAGGACACGGAGGGATCCAGGCCAGTCCCTGCCATTGTCTGCCCAAGCCAGGAAGCACAGCTCATCTGCCTGACTTGCCCGTGGATAACACCTGCTGCTTGTTCTTTTATCAACTGGTTCTCCGAAGTCTTCAAGGGAACTGGCTGAGACTGTGTCTCATCAAACGACAATTCTAAACATCAGTCAATTTGACTAAATCTTTAATTCCATTTGTAACATTTGGAGTTGGTATTCTTTTCATGGTAGATGAGTGCTCTCAGTGAGACTAGTTCCAAACAGGAGGAAAACAGAACTCTGGGTTGGAGGCTTTGGTGTCCTGGCCAGAAGACAATGGGAGGTGGGCCCTGAGCCTGGCTGCCCTCTCCTCCAGTAGGGGTTGGGAGGAGCAAGGCGACAGAAGGATGGAGGCCGAGGGGCTCATCAGTTCTAACAGCGGATAACTAACAGGAGGCATCATCTAACACAGCATGCAGGCATTTTCTAGGTTTTCCATCTGCAATTACACAATTCCCACACAAAGGGCTCGGCTTACATCCCACCTTGGCCCCAAAATCTAATATTTTCTTTTCTTTTCTTTTTTAACTTAAGGTAAAGAACTATGGCCATTGAATAAATTGGTGGTTCAGACCATTCAGTTGAAGATTAGGGTAGCAGAAGCTTGTATTTTTTTTTTAGTATTAATCTATCTTTTGACTAGCACTTCTATGTGAAATTTAACTTTCTGACAGCAAAAGGTCACCAAATTAATTTAAATAAATTTTAATTTTCACTGTATTTTAGTGAAATCTTTATTTTCATTCCCTAGGGTAGTCAGTTTGAAGGAGGTACACAAACTATCCACATAAGAGATTTCTATATCATGCTTCATTCTATGAAATTAATTCGATAATATGCACCAGCCTCCCCAAAGGTATATTCCCTTTCCAGCATGCATCACCAGCAAATTCTGCCAAATAAATATCTAGTCGAACCTAGAAATTCTAATTTTATAGTAAAATATTTGCATAGGGTATTCTGCAGAAAAGCACCAGAAAAAATTCTTAAGGTTTAATAACTTACTCATCAGAAATTTAGATGGCACTGGTCTATTTTGCCACAAAAATAATCATTGCCAAATGCAACATTAATAAAAACAACTCTAAAACTTCATTTAAGGATGGCAGAGGACATGGTTAAATGCCCAGTTATAACTCACTCCATGAACAAGCAGTTCCAGTTGGTATCACAGAGTGTTCCTGGACATTAAGTCACTAAGCAAATCTCCCTCGCAGATTAATATCACAGGCGCATACCAAAAAAACACTTTTTATGCCTTTTGGGCTTATTATATTCAAAATTTTGAGCATAACGATATATTTGTATTTCTATATGCCATAATTTATCATTGAAACCACCACAAAATCAGCTTAAATATGTATACTCCACTCGATAAAAATTACATTCTAAAAAAAAAAAATTATATTCTAAACTAAGTCCCACAAAATGATCACACTGATGACAACACATGGAGCTCTGAGCGTTGACACTTATAACACACACAACTGCACAATGCAACTTGACTACGGTAGGGTTTCCTGTCCTAAAACGAACATATCCATTTGAATCAACATTAAATAACTCATTATTAAAGCCTTATTTGTCTTCTGAAATTTTAGAAACGTTTTTGAGGGAAGGAGTTAGATGGCTTAAGTCTGTAAAACCTGCCCAAATGGTCCTGTTTTTGTCTCGATATATTTCCAATTATGAAGCAGACACTTGAAAATACATCCCACTTTCCCCTGAGGTTCACCAAAGAGAGAAAATAGTCAATAAATGGGTGTTAGAGATGATGATGGTGTTGGGTTTTTTTTTTGCTCTGGGAAGCATGATTACATACAAAGCAAACCTCTCGTCTCTTTCCTCTCCATCCGGCTGCCCTGCGACACCAAAGCCCAGGAATGGCCCTGGGAAATAGGAGCTCATATTTCATGGGTTATCCTTGCTCTCCCTTCACTGCCAGCCAGACCCGCCCACACAACCCTGACAATCTCTAATGTCCTACCAAGTATGACCAAGGAAGTGAACAACACCTTCTCTCTATGGAACCAGCTGGACCCATGACATTGGAAAACACCAGACTCCAAGCATCCAAGGTTCTTTCTACCTTATCCACATTTATCTGACAAGAGTTACTACCACAAGCGACCTACTATATGCCACAAATGCCTTTTATGTTTTTGTGCCTATGATAGTCAAGATTTTAAAAAGAATATATTCAAATACATAGAAAACATCATATGATAAAAGACAGAGCACACGTAGTCATTAAAATCAAATACATAATGATTCTAGAACATGTCGCAATCCTGTATGCATAAAAATACTATGACTACTATGACTCCACTGTTTGCTTATTTAATATATGACTAGGAAAAAAAAAAGACTAAAATGACAATCGCCAAAATGTCGAATAGTTGTGACTGAGCAGCAGAATTATGGGTAATTTGCTGTATTCTCATTTTACTTGATTTCCAAATTTGCTACAGTACAATTACGGAGTACATTTTTTAAAAATTTCATGGCTGTTAAACCTAAACTACACACGACCCTTAACAACTTTTCCCATTATTTGGAAATTGGCTAATACACATTATAGAACCCGTAACATTCCCTGGGGAAACCAAGAAATCAATTAACAGGTGAGTCGATTGAACTGTACAAGGACCATCAAAATACCTCTTTTGTGAAAATTGCTAAGTCAAGAGCATATCTGAGAATCACTATGTCATCATCACCTACCAAATGAGTATGAAAAAGAATCTTGTTCTTGCTTTTGTTTGTAATAAATGAGGCTTGAAACTGGAAACAGCTGCCTATATAGAAAACTACTGAGTACCAGCAGGTGAAATTATACTGTGGATAACACCACCACCCCACAAACTGCAATAAAGCTCAAACTAACATGTGTCAGTTTCTTGGAATTTCACTGCTTGAATACTGTTTTTTTACTCACAAGGAACAATACACAGAATAAAAGAAGATGGCTTTCTATGCCACGTGAGAGGTAGAGAAGGAAGAGTATCAGTTGGAACAATTGGGGAACATTAGAAAGACTCTCCTGACATTTCAAAATACCTTGAACAACTCACTAAGATCTAAGAGACCTGAATGACATTCCTATTTTTCTATACTAAGCTGTCTGACCTCGTTCACATTAAATAATCACCAAGTTTCAATTTCTTCTTCTATAGCTTTACCTATCGGATAAAACTGCTTTAAGTCCCCAAAGAGACCATGTAACGAATAGTAAAGCTATAGACGGTTTCTTCTTTCCTAGCAACAAGACATTTAGTATAACAAACGCCTCTTTTAAAATTCAGATATGCTGGTCTGAGTTCAGTCCATGAGACGTTCATTCACACAGTAGAGAGAAGCACCTTCACCAGGTGACACATCACACTCCTCTTACATAACGGTCATGCCTTAGGGAAAGAGAACAATGACTTTGGAGCATGAGTACTCCAAAAAAAAGGTCTTGGGGATGGGGTACTGGTGTGATGAGTTCAGAACTCCGTAAGGTAGCATGGAGCACCCAGAGACGGGGCGAAGGCAGCCATCAGAGCAGAAGTTCTCAACTCGAGGGATGTTGCTCCTCTTCCCCAGGGGACATATGACAAGTCAAAAGACATTTTTGGTTGTCATCACGGAAGAAGGGATGCCACTGACACCTAATAGATAGAAGCCAGGGGTGCTGCTAAACACCAGACAATGCGCAAGACATCCCCACGACAGGGAGCTATCGTTCCCTAAGTGTCACTAGTGCCGAGTTGAGAATACCTGCTCTAGAGATAAAAGAGGGAGAGGCAAGAAAATTCGAGACAAATTTCATGTAGTCCGTGAATCCCCTTAAGATTCCAGTTGGCACCTAACCAGTGGTCCGTGAGAAAAAAAAAAAAATTTGTTTCTCCTATGTTGATTAGTTGCCAACTCTCCTCCTTTTAAATCATAGATTTAGGTTGATGCAAATGCGGTTTCTATATTTTTCAGCTTCTTTTTAAAGAACGCCGTCTGTTTGGCAGATGTAATGATACTCTATGGCCTTCGCATTAATGGAAAGTGAGACCTTAATTTTAACGTGTCCAAGAAAGATTATACTACAATGTGCTACAAAATGCTAAATTGCTTCAGGAATCGTTTGCAATATGTATCTCCTTTTCTCTGCACTACTTGTTACTGGTAGAAAAAAAAAATTACCATAAGAACTATACAAAGAAAAAAATATGACCTTTTTCCTATGACTGTAAATGACTTAATAGCATTATTAGAGAATGTAAATACTGAATCCTTAGAAATAACCTCACAGCTACACCGGTTTCGAGTAATGAACACCAAAAAGCCCAGGGAAATCAACTGGCTCATCCTTGAATTCAACGTAGCTGCAGAGCAGGTAGGTCTGTGTGCTCTGGGGCCATCAATGAAGAAATGATGCTAAGCGCTGAATAATCCTGCAAGTATTTTTCTAACACTTTCACATTTTGTCTGCTAAGAGCACAGAAATGTAATCTTTACATTTCAGAAGATGGTGAGAAACTGAAACTCTTTATTACAGTCAAGTGAACGCACAGTCGTAGTGAATGCATTTTCATGCGATGTGAACAGAGCCACAGCAGACTGTAGAGCCTGCCTTTTCAGAAGCCTCCTGGGGCCCACGGTTCAGTGATTCTCAGGAAATGAATCACAAGAAGCAGTGGTGAGCTGTCAAAACATCTGTTTGCAAAGCCCGGGGGCAGAAGAACACTTCTGGCTTCTCCAGCTGGATCAGAAGGCACAGAACTGACCTTCAGTACAGGCAGCTCCGTGGCAATCCATCCACGGTGACTGTATGTGGACATCCTCTATGGGCTGAGCCAAGGACCCGGGAAAAGGAAAGATGACTAAGTGACAAAGGAGACAAGATTGGAAAAAGAGACCCAGTGGGTCTCTTACCATACTGCTCGGGGTGAGTACGTGGTAAGGATCTGCGCAGTTGGCCCAGGACTTGCTGGCTCTTCTCAATCCTTGAGGTCTCTTCTTCTTGCTAAGTTTATGGGCTGAATGAGTGTCAGGGAGGGCCACAGACACAGTTCTTTGGTGAGGAAAGACTGTCAGGGCCAGATTAAAGGGTGGTTCAACCCAAAACCCGTGTACCTCTGCCAAAGTGTCCTTATGTAAATGAGGCACCTCTCCTCTGAGCAGGCCCCCCCTCGACATTGGCGACTTTGGGCAAGAGCAGGTATGGAGGCCCACACATGATACATCTAAACATGCAAAAGCTCTAAATCAAGGTAATAATCTGTCAAATCGATCAAATCAATCATTTTCAAATTAAATTAGTTTCAAATTGAAAAATGTTAGACTCCTCAGAGTCCTACCACACAAGGTAGCATCGAGACGACAATGTCCAGGGGTGCGACAGCCCATCTCTCTTCCCAGCTCATGCCCAGGTCTACCCAACAGCTCAAAGCCTCAGCTCTTCTGCCTTCCCCTGGCAAACAGCCTCGTATGGCCATCTGTTTTGGGGAGGCCTATCCTTAGGAGACTGGAAGCAGGCTCAGGACTCTCGGGCAAAAAATCCCAGGACCCCAGGAACCCAGCACATGGTCTAGAAGAGAAGCTGGTTAATTTTTCCTATAAAGAGCCAATTTTTGAGTATTTTAGGCTTCCCAGGCCTTAGTATTTCTGCCACAGATACTCAACTCTGCCATTATGGCACAGAAATAGTCATGGCTAACACAGAAGTCAATGGGTGTGGCTGTGTTCAAACAAGACCTTTATTTGCCAACAGAGGTGATGACCAGAGGTCATTATTTGCTGGTGCCTGCTCTAGAAGACAGGAGGACATGGGCTCAAAGGCACATATCCGTTCCCTTCGGTCCTGCGAATTCATTGAACCATGGGAAGAGGTATGCGTGGAGGTGACCAAGGTGGGCCTTCTAGAACTCTTCAGGACAGGAGCCACCAGCCACACGTGGCAACAGAGTACTTGAAACACGATGGCTGGTCCAAATTGAGATGTGCTCAATGTGCAAAATACAAGATTTCAAAGACTTAGTGCAAAACATGCAAAATACATCATTATTAATTTTTATTGACTAGATAACAAAATATCTCTGATAAAAGTAGTTATTAAAATTGAGTCTACCTGATTCTCTTACCACTTGGAACACTGCTCCTAGAAAATTTCAATTAAAAAATGTGTTTATGTATGTGTCGCACAAGTGTGGATGACGATGTACAACTACTGAACGCTGCTGTTCAGGGTGTGAGTCCCTGCTTTGTGGATGGTCTAAAGGTGGCACTGCCGCCGTGTCCAGAGCGAGAAGGCAGAGCCATCCTGGATTCAGCCCCAGGCTGGTGTCATCCACTCTGCCCTGGCCTAACAAACTGTGTAGTGATACACAGGGGCTCGGATTCAACATCTCCCTAATAGATCAGAACCAGGACACCTGTTAACATGGCTGTCCATAGCGAACGCCTTCCTCAACAGGCAAAATGAAAAATTCATCCGCTGCCTAAAGAGAATGGAGATCTCAAGTAGAAAGGAGGAAATATCCCCGGCATCCACTAAATGGTGGAGTGACCCTCTCAAGGGGCACATACTTGTGTCGGGGCCGTGAAGGTCGATGGCACTACCCCTACCCCAGGCAGAGGGATGAAATAGGAACACTCACTGAAATAGAGTGCGGACTCTGACTGACAGCCAGCCCGGCTAACCACATGCAGCTACTGGGCACATTTCCTTTCTCTGAAAGCAGGAATGCAGCATGCGAAAAATAAAAAATAAAAGGAAATAAAAAGAACCAGTTCTCTAGGACATGGACAACTGTTTCCGCCTGTTGCTCACTCAGGTATCAGAAACCGATGGCCAAGAGCTACTGGAATAAATGCTTTTCTTCCTTCTTCAACTTCCCACAGTCTTAGAGAAGAGTTTCCATCAACAGAATAACCTAAGTGTACTTCCTCCGGCTGAAGAACTTTTAGAATGCTGCATGTGAAAAGAAAACCTCCCACTTTGGAATAAAAACAGCCTTAGGGAGGTGTCCCTGATTATTTCTTCCAAATATCTGCTCTAAGAACCAACAAGACGTTCGCACTCCAAATTCACTAACCGAACTGGAAATCAGCCCGCAAACCCACTGGCGTGTTCATCGAATAGCAAATAATTTGGTCCTTTTTGCTGCATATGCTCTGTGTCCTGCAGAAATCCGCCGTGGACTGCTAGAACATTTTCGTGATATTTGTGGGTAATCGTTCAGAGTTTGGGGATGATTGGGGAATGCATTATTATTATTTTGAAATAAAGTTATAGACCACTTGTATCTAAACTCATCATCCAACACGTTTTACAGAACAGGTCGGTTTTGAATAAAAGTACAAGTTTGGTGAGCAGAAATAATCTTACTTTCATTAGAAATGAGATGATCTTTCATTAGAAAGGTATAGTTACTTAAAGACTACTAAGTGAGACATGTATATTTAATCTTATTACAAGTTGAAATGTAGTAATATCTTTTAAATATAGATATGTTCACGTTACACTTTAGTCACAATCCCTGTGTCAGGTAAGGACATTACGGTGGGTAGAGCACCTACTGAACCGTTAAATAAAGTGAGTGGCAGGAGAAACGTCCCAGCCACTTATTTTTCTTCTTTCTAGCTCCTGACCCCGATGAGCAATTCGGAGTTGCCCCGGATAGAGGTCAGCTTCCATCTAATACCAGTAGACGAAGACTTCTATGCAAAATTCAGAAGTGGGATTTCACTGCAGAATCTCCGATATCAGAGTTTGGCAGAATCACTTTCGTATATAGGCTAGAAAGCTGGAAACGACAAACAAGGTACATTTGCTGCTTCTGCGTGGAACAGAGGCTGCCCTGCCAGCTCCGTGGTGGTGTTTTTTTAGGGTCTGTGGTCAGGCCAGAGGTAAAGATGACAGAATCCTTCTGGGCAGTGGGAGGGTTGGGCTAGAGAGGTGGTTCTCAGCCCCAGCTTATGCTCTGGGTTCACCTTGGGGACCTTTTTAAAAAAACACCCGACTTGAGACCTATCCTCAGAGATTCCAGTCAAATTGGTCGTGTGAGCTACCTGAGAATTGGAATTACTGTAAAGACCCCCCAGGTGAGTCTAACGTGCAGCATTTCAGAGGTACTATGCAAGGAAGAGGCAATAAATCACGAATATGATGATGACAACCTTTTGATGCATGACCAGTCCTGATGAGACTGAGTCTGCCCAAAGGGAAGGAGCTGGGAACTCAGTCACTAGGCTCAAAAACAGGGGCTTAAGCTTTGCTCACATCTGGACCATCGGGAACGGTCCAGGGTCACTCAGCCTTATAAGAGTCATCTAACTCGGGGTTTCTCAGCCTTGGTACCACTAGACTTTACGGTTTGAGACAAAATCATTATTTGTGGAGGGGACATGTCCTGTGCACTATAAGATGCTTAGTGGCATCCAAGGCCTCTACGCATGCGATACCAGTAGGACCACCCCACCTCCCAGCTGTGAAACACAAAATGACTCCAGGGACAAGCTTACCTCGAGCTGAGAACTACTGACCTACATGGAATCTATACATAGCATAGGATCCCTTAGCTTCAACCATCAGAGGCCTCAGAAGCCTTCACTAGAGACAGCAGGAATTGGAAAACAGGGAGGCTCTACCCACAGCTGTCAGAATATTTATATGGAGCGCTCTGCAGAACTTGGGCTCTGCTGGGGGATCTGGATCAAGGTGTTTGCAGGAGGCCGAAAGGCCGAAGGTAACACATGCATAACAAAGGAAGCCCAGTGCGTGATGGCCTGAAACAATACAAATTGCACGAAGGAACTGAACGTTAAAGATTTTGACATGCTCAAAGGCCTTTATCCAGGCAATAATGAATTGTGAATCCAAATGCTCCTCCACCTCGCACTTGTTAATGCTGCTGTAACTATTCCAGGGCCTTCAAGGATTCTCATAGATGGCACAAAGGTGACCCACTTGGACAAGGTCTCAGTCAGTCCTGTTCCAATTTGAGACCAAAACAGATAACTCTCCCTAATATAATAAGTCATACACCAACTTGGTACACTGCGTCTGGTGCCGTCATAAACGTCTGCGCTTTCTCTTATTGCCAACTTTTTAAAAGTTATTCCTGACGTCAGAAAAAAACCAGGAACCTCATGAAAATCAAGGATCCTATTACGTTTTATTACAAAAGTCCTCCCAGTAGAAATATTAAAATCCGACTGCTACGTTAATGTCTCTTTCATCTGTCTTAGAAGAGAAATGTGGCTGATCGTAATCTCTGAATTTATAAGAGCTTCTACTCTCACATGAAATTTATACTCCAATGAAACATCACCCTTTGGGAAGGTGCCCATTTCAAAATAACTCACGGACATCAGCAGGTGCAATCAGACCCAAAAGAAGAAGACAGGACACAGAAAAATAAAACGTCGCTTTGATCAATATTTCAGACACCCAGTGCATGACTAGTTCAGTAAATATACAAATGAGCCTGTCAAACCCAGCTCAATTTTATTGGATAGGCCTGCTGCTTTCATCGCATTGTTCATCTTGATGTAAAAAAAAAAAAAAAAAAAAAAAAAAAAAAAAAAAAAAAAAAAAAACCACCTGTCCTTCATTGTGTGACTATGCGCATGGAGGAAATAAAGTGTGATGAGCTGCGCTAACGAAAGTGAGGGCATCAGGGCTAAAAGAGCTCGTGAATTTATAAGCTTAAAATCATGCGAAGTCAGGGTTGAGGCCGCGGCTCAAGGGGGAGTCTACAAAAATAAATTTCCCCTATGAAACGCAGACACGGACTGGTATCTGCGATCCATCAGGACCTGTGCCCTCGTCTCCAGCACTTTGCTAGAATGCATTAACCCCTTCCGTGCTTAGAAAAAAAAAAAAGGACAGCTCGCTGCCAGCCTTAATTTAATTTTACATAAACACGCTCTTTGAGGCTGAAGCAAATCTGACTGGTTTTCAATGGGAAAAGAAAATATCAAAACTGCTCTTGGAGTTAATTCTAAATAGAACTCGTCTCTAATCCTGATGTAACAGAAATGTATACATAAAACGGATTCATCTAATGACACTTCGGCTAACGACTGTTCGAGAACCCTGTTAACGTCACGTGTAGAAATGCTACGTTTTCTGGGATTTGACATCTTCAGGGAATGAGAATTACTATATTTTATAAATAGAAATACCACTACTAAAAACAGGATGCTATCAATAGAATGATGTCATTTTGTTTCTAAAGACTATCAGTATACTAGAGCGATGTGATAATAATAAATAATAATAAAAGCAAGATATGTCGGGATGAGGTTAGGACTGGGATCTTCGAGTTATCTCGGGGTCAACGCTGCAGCCGCAAGCGCCGCTGGCGAATATTTTCAGGGCAAAAGGGAAATGGGCAGGTAGAAAATATTTAGACTGTGCCACAATGAGTAAACAAATGAGCGTGGCTATGTTCCAGTAAAATGCTGAATAATGGACACAGCAATTTAAATCACATATAAATTTTCTGTGTCACAAAATATTGCTCTTTTTGCTATTTTCAAATCATTTAAAGACTGGAAAATGTAAAAACCATACTTGGCCCACAGGTCACAGATTGTCACCCTGGCCTGAAAGATGCCGAGTCCCTGTAGCACTTGTGAAGAAGCTCCTCCCCATGCCCCCACCCCGCATTCGAAATGAGAAAGACGTTTTATTATGTTAAGTCTCTGAGTTGGTTACAGCAGGTGAAATACTCCAATACACAAGCAATTGTAGAATTCCGACCACCATGAAAACAGATCATACTGTAAACTGTTTCAGAAATAAGCAAAGCGTTTCCTTGGAGAAACACTAACTATGCCCCTCTGGCTCCTGTGACAAGCTTCAGCATCTACATTCCTCTGAACTTCAAAACTCATTTATAACGTTTAAGCAAGCAGAGTTCCTGTTTTCACTCCCCTCTCTCTCTCTCTTTTGGACATTTGGTAAGGATAATCTGATAGGCTAATGCCCCAAGCGTTTTTTTGAAACACATCCTGCCAGTCACCAATTTCTAAATGAGAGACACTTGAGAACAGAAATGGTGCCTGCCGTAAAGAAAAAAGGTACGATTTCATTCTAGGCAATGGCCTTGATTCCAACTTAATGTGATGAACTGATAGTACGTAATTGATATACAATGACATATACAAATAATTCCTTTCCTTATCTGTAGTTGGAACCACAGGATTCCATTTCATATAATACAGAAAATACTATGCTTAAATCCTTACTACTCCACCATCTAAAAAAATATTCCAAACGGGTACTATAATCGAGCCCCTTACATTTCTGATTTTACACTTCATAGCCGAATTTGAGGAGAGTAAAAGTATACAAAAAGGATATTAATGAAAATATTTATAGCCAATTTCAAGATGATTAGGTTTTATTATCTGAGAGCATCCACATAGCTTTTTTCAAGAGTAATTCTTTTGAAAAGTTTTTAATGACTTGTTTATTATATACGATTTTAAATATGTCAACTTTTTATATTTGACATGTAAAGAGATATGACGCTAAGTTTAGGATGATAAAATGTGAATATATCATGACTGAATAATAATTATATTTATTAATCCTATTGTGACAGATAATAGTAACACAATCTTTTTGAGAACAATTTTATCAACAGGTTATAGCAGACTATAGATCACTTTAAAAAAAAAAAAGGACTAATCTTGTATTGCCAGGAATGACAAGCTTTTTTTTTTTTTTTTTGTAAAGGTACAGATAATAAAGATTTTTGGCATTGTGGGCCATTCTATCTCTGTGGCAACTATTCACCTCTGCAGTTGCAATGTATAAGCATCCGTAGGCAATGTGTAAATCAGCATCTGTAGCTGTGATCCAATAAAACTTTATTTACAAAAACAGGCCCCCGCTCTGACTGTAGTTTGCCATTTATCAGTGGTAAACTAAAAAGTGTATATTTAAAAAAGCGGTTGTCTCACCTTTTAAACCACTGGTATTTAGGATGAGAATTCTAAGGACTATAATTATTAGGAATATACTATATAATATATTCCTAATAATTAGGAATATAATTAGAAATACAAGGATAAACCTTACTTTCCTTACCAGTTTCTGGAAGTATTCTGTTAAGCTTCCTTTACCTCCTCACCAAAATGAACTTTCAAAAAAGATCAGTTTGTGTGTGTGTGTGTGTATGTGTGTGTGTGTGTGTGTGTGTGTATATATATATATATATGAATGAAGGTTTTTTCCGTATTGATTTCAATTCTAAGATTAAATGGAGTCTCCATTCTACTATCAATTTACAGGAAACACAAAGAATAAAGAAACCTGTCAAGTCATACTATAGCACTAAAATCAGCAAAATCCAGACTGTAGAAATTCTACAGAATAAATGACTCAGGTTCTTCAAAAATGACATTATAAGAGAAACAGAGAGAAAGAGAGGAGGAAGAACCTACGGATTAAAAGATACTTAAGAGACACATCAACCACCTACAATGTGTAGACCTTATATGGATTCTAATTCTCACTAACAAATAACAAAATGATATATTTCAGACGACTGTATATCTGAATACTAAATGCACAGTTAATGTTACATAATTATTGTTAATATTTAGTTGCAATAAAAAAAAAAACACATGAGGATTGCTGAGAATGAACTAGATCTGGTAAATAAAAACCATTGGAAAAAATACCAAGAAGAAAGTTGTAGAAGGAAATATTTTAATGAAGAAATTCCAAAAATCATCAGGGTTAATAAATATCTAAATGTAGTGTCTCTTTTTAAATTGGTGATCAAGAATGTAAGTCATATAATACAAAAGTAAATAAAATATGATGACATCGAGAATCAAATAGAATTTAATTGGCAAAGAAACCTTTTTCCCCATGAATATGGAAGATATTTGTTCAAATGCTGAGAGCACTAATAAAACACACCAAGTCTGATTGCCAACATGAAATCTGCTATGAAATGATCCTTTTCTAGCAGACAGTTCATTCATGATCAGGATAAATTGAGCATGTCTGAACACGCTAAATCATCTATTTTCTGATACAGCGGCAAAACAAATCCAAAAAAAAAAAAATGAACATTTGCTCTAAACCTTAGCTATGCACATTGTAAAAATGCAGAAACATATTTCTTATATGTAAAGACAAACTTTAATAACTTTTATTCTATGAAAGTCTGTTGTTATCACGAGAACAATTATACGTAAGAAATGTCCTCATGTATACTAATTTTAGGAAATAAATTTAAACCCTTCTTTTTGTTGTAGATCGAGGTTTTTCAATATTCAGATTATTGACCTTTGGGGCCAGATAATTCTTCGTTGTGGAAGCTGCCATGTGATTGCAGGATGTTTGACACTGTTCTTGGCCCTTACTCTCTAGATGCCAGTGCCCTCCACAGTTGTGACAACCCAGAAATGGCCCAGTATCCCCTGGGGGTAACCTCCCGCCCAGTTGAGAATGACTAGCATAGATCAATTCACATCCTAATAGCCAAGAGAAATTAATATCCATCAATACTGCAATACGCAAGGACCAACAGGCTTACGCGATCCAATGAAATTTCCTAAGCGATGAATATGGCAAGATATTGGCATTCAGATTTCCAATTTATGCCTAAGCTTGTTGTCAAGCATTCTTTCTAATCCGATTCCTGGTACATATTTAATTTGGGGATTATTTCAGGCTCCAGCAGTACCAGTCAGTGGAAACCAAAAGTCTCTCAAATATGTGGATTTATCTTTCCCAAATATTCCAGTCATTTACAGAAAAACACATGACAGCAATATAAGGGCAGAGTCTCAAATACATTTCAAGAAAAAAAAAAAAACCATGAACTGCCCAAGAAAGTGACCGAAAGGCTATCTGCTCAGGATTCATAATTTAAATTTAAAGCACTTATTTCTACTTTTGCAATAATTTTTTCATTGTAAATTTTTCATTTCGAGAAAACTTTCACAGAAAAATATAGAAGACTTTTTTATCTAATTATCAAATGTAGAAATTATCTCCTCTCTCATTTCTATTTGTCTCTGATCTTTTTTAAAACTCAGCTTTTACAAGTTCATAACATTTTTGTATCGTGATCATTAAAAGTTACAGAGTTTGTAGATACATGGATGTCTGTTTTATCATTTTTTGGAAATTAAAACTACTTTTAAAATATCTTTACAGAGTATGTAATTTTTGATAAATATGTACATATCTACTCTTACTTAGTGCTTTCCTAATGCCATTTATCTCTTTCTGATAAAAAGACCTGTTCTTTCTATGACTGTACTCTAAATTTCAAATACATGAGCTAAGAAATGGCTCTAGATAAAACACAATACTGGATAAAAAGTACAATACTGAATACTAGATATAAAATACTATATTGAAATCCAAGCACTGACTTTTAATCTTATAAAGCAGCTCAAGGTTACTTCATTAGTTATGCATGCCAAAAAACCTATTTTTTTTCATATTTTCTGATACTGAGAAAAAATGAATTTTGATATCTCAAAAAAAGATTTTAGTTATCTAACTGTCAACCAAAAATCAAGCTGCGCTGCAAGAAGAAATAAAATTACCCTAAATCTTCAATAACACCGATCCCTTTATTGGTATAGTCACACAGAACTTGGAAGACTTCTGTGCCCATATAAAAGGCATTGGGAACGACAACCACCATTAACTACAATCAAACTTAGGATTGTAAAGGAGAGAACACATCCTCTCTCTCCTCAGTGCTTTTTCCCTATTTGTCCTTGAGCGCAGTGCACAAAATTTCATGCTCAAAGCCATTACCGCCCATCTCTTCCCTAGAATGGATGTGCCGCACTCTGCACACCTGCGCTCTCCATGGCTACGGTATGATGAGCTCGCTAAATTCCAGCCTCTGACGCTGCACCCTCTTCTCCACTCCCAGTGAAAGCCAGGACAGCATTCGTAGACGGGATGGCAATATGAGGGTCTTAAATGAACCCTAAAAAATCCCACCCCGTGTGCTAATAAGCCTGGTATTTAGCAGAGTTAGCGCACAAAATGAATATTGAACAAATGAAAGAATGAATCATAAGCAAACAAAGATCAAAATCAGATACCACCAGGGCATGTTGTTCTTCTGATGACAGTTAAAGAGTAGGGATGAATTCCCAGGAGTTTGATTAACACTTAATTTAGAGGCTGTGTTAACTTGGGTCTCTATCTCCTCCCCAGCTGTGTTCAATCCCTTAACAAATCATTAGCAGGCTTTCTTTTTTCCCAGCTTCAAAATTAGTAACATTGCTGCCCCATTGCTTTGTCTGATTTTCTAACCCCAACCCACTGTTTCTAAAGTATTATACATAGACATATATAATTGCATTTTAAATGAAAGCGGATTTATTTAAACTTTGTTTTGGGTTTTTCTTAATATCCCTGGAGTTGGCTGGCAACTTTGCAGGGGGCTGCAAATCAGAGTTGCCAGAAAGTGCAGTGGGAGAAACACAAGAGTGATGCTCAGGTTAATGACCTCTCTGGGGTCTTCATGCACCTCTCTGCTGAAGCCCGAGCAGAGGTCCAATGACCAGCTGCATAGCTTGTCTGTGACGCTAGGTCATTTGTCACCTTCAGGATTGACTTTAACTCACGTTTTTACTTAATCTGTACTTCGAAGGTTGTAGTGAAAGCTTTATATTGTAAAATTTCAATACAGCCATCTACCCTTAGCTTAGCATTCACACTTTATC
>NW_024340697.1:2743975-2744376 GCF_902729225.1 Pteropus medius
TCTCTGACTTAGGCCAGGTTCTTATGCATGACCATACATCCCTGCTTGTTTGGGACAATTCTGGTTTATGTCTATAGTCCCAGAATAATTATCAACAGCACCACCGCTCACCCCACTGCTTCTCATTCAGAAGTCCTCTGGTTTAGATGGTCATCCTACTCATGGAACGCTCGAGAAGTCATCAGAAATAGAGAGGTGGTAAGAAAATATCCAACACGGTGCTCGAATGTTTGTAATCGGAATGGCCATGATAAAGACATTCAGCCCCTATAATCAGTGTTTCTCTCCTGCTCTGCTCAAGAAGTAGAAACTAGAATAACAGATTTATATGGTAGAAAATACTGGGCCTTTTAATCTCATCTGTTGGGTCCCAATTAGAAAAAAAAAAAAAAAAAAAAAAA
>NW_024340697.1:2744428-2814548 GCF_902729225.1 Pteropus medius
CCACCCCTCCCTAGGAGGTTCTTATCTAGCAAATCTGGGTAGGGACGAGAAATCTGTATTTTTTTTTAAGTTCACCCTCGTGAGTCTTCCGTGCAAGTAACTGGCAACTACTAAAACAATGTGATAAACTCATGTCTGGTTGTAAGCAGCAAGATATTTATAAGTCGAGTCACATGGGGCCGTGATGTGTAAGCCTGAGCCCAGCCAGCTGTTCACCAATGCTTCACTGAAGCCCAGGAAAAAGGAACTACGAGGCTAAAGGGAAATCGTCAGGGGAACGGCCAAGCCATGCGCTAACTGCTTTATGAGCGCCGCATCATTTAATCCTTTCCATGGAGAAGGCTGACACTAAATCAGTTTGCTCACAGTTATGCATCCAGTGGAGACACTCAGATCTAGCTCAAGCTAACTTCAGAGCCTGGACATACCCAATAACCTCTCTCTATATAAAAGATTTGTAAGATTTATCTGCATCAGAAATATCTGTGATGGTGCTTTGTAGTTAAGACTAGACCAAAAAAAAAAGGAAGGGTGAATGTCTGAGAAATGTTGTTGATTCGTTAGTTCTAGGCAGACTAGAAAAACGGTCTAAAAATTGAAGTTATATAAGAGGATGCAAATAGGAAAGAAAAACTCTTTGGTTCATACATTTGGTCCTGAGTTCATTCATTCACCATGCGGGACAGTCCCTGGGGCAGGCAGGCCCATTTAAAACCACGACCTCCTATGAGCCAATCTCATCATCCCTGAAACTCCTCCTTATCATGACTTTGAGGTTCTCCATATCTTGATTTAGGAAGATTCAATTTGCTGTGTAGATAGATTACAATGGGTGGGTGAGAGGATGGGAAGATCTGACTTCTAAGACTTACTAGATTTGGCTCGAAAACGAGATGGATATCCCGTGACATAACACCGACGTGCCTCCTGCTTCTATGTCCAAAGGTAGACTGAATAATTTTGATCTGAGGTTGTCAGTGCCCGTCCTCTTATAACCTTTATGTACAGGATGGTTGGCACAGTCACTTTGGAAACTTGAATGTTAGGAGGGTAAATGGCAGTGCTAAAAGTTTACTCACAGCCAATCCAGTTGGAAAGGATCGCTTTCCCATGGGCCTCTTCTCGAGTAAATAACTATGTGAATATGATAGGAAAACAGCTGGTCAGATTCATCTGCAGACAAAATATAATCCTACTGAATTGCAGCGGATGGGACGGAGCCAACAGGCCAGGGATAAACTTTGGGTAAAACGTGCCCCAGCAGGAGGAATGAGGCGTGGAAAAGCTTATGAAACAACAGTAGTTAGGGAGAAAAAGACTTGGATCATAAATGTTCAGTGGAAGGCAAAGGATACAGATAAGAGTCCAGAGAAATAAATGCTGCCGAAAGGGCTAGAAAAATGAGGACTAAAGAATGTTACCGAATTTTGCAAGATGGTTTCTCGGTAACCCTCGAGAGAGGTGCTGCGGTAAAATATCAGGATGAAAGGCAAATGCTGAGAATTAAGGGAGAATTAAAGAGTAGAGAAATGAAGGCAGCTGACGCGGACAACATGTTCTAGGACTTCGGTAACGAAGTGAAGCAGAAAACAATGTTGGCAGCTCAAGGAAGAAAGTGTGGAACCAAGACCTTATCAAACATGGATGAGTGAAAGAAAAGCCAGCGGAGAGGGAGAGAACGAAGACGAAGGCGAGGAACAGGGCAGTGGAAAGCAAGGGAAAACTATTAAGGATGAGGGGAAAAAAAGAAATGTGTAGAGAGAGGGGATAATTGGAGATTGATATGGAGCTCAGCCAAGGGGTAGCATGAGAAGGATTTTACATGTGCAGAAGGGGAGGAATGAAGGGCAAGAAATGAATACATCCAAATCATATGTCATATGCCAGAAACTACAACGGGTCCTTCATAGTTGGTATTTCGTTTAAAACATGTAACATCTTATGACGTGAGTAGAGTGCTCTTTGCAAAAGAGAAAACCGAAGCTCATAGATATTAAGTAATTTTCAATGGTGGATCCAGGATTAAACCACAAAGCTCACTGACTTGATCTCCCTGACTTGAATACATGATGAAACCGAAAAAGGAAAGAAATGTTCCTGGGGGAAAAGTCTCGTTCACATCACCATTTTAGTCACTGTGAAATTTATCTCAACATCCAATAGGATTATGGAAGAATTCCTGCCAGAATATCTCCTACCAATTCTACCAAAAGTCCTATCTCACTTCTCGTTTTGTAAGAGATAACTAAAAAAGGAGGACCAGTCATTTATAAAATTTGACTTAAGTTTTATGCAAATTAGATAAACTAATTTACGTTACTTAACATCATGAAAAACACCCAATAAATTCTCCAATTGTTCCAACCTTCTACACGTAAAAACCAAAGCCGCTCTCAAATTTTTAACTGCACCCTTAATATTTTATCTGGCAACAAAGACAAAGTAATAAAAAGCCCACCTGATCCCAAGAATAACATATTCTAATCCAATGGTCACCAACCTGGAGTCATATACTAGCCAGGAATTCAGCCATTTGGCTGTAAGAAAGTTGTAATATCCTGTAAATCCATTGAACGTTTGGCATCTCCCCGCAAGAAAGCTGCTCAAGCTCTATGAAATGTAAAGCATGTTTGCCTTTCACCAGAATCATATCAACTCTATGTGGTAACTATGGCATATTAAAAGCTTGGATAAACTACTAATGTCAATATCAGAAATTTTAGATTATGGCTTGTGCATGTGACCTTAATAGTGAGAAGTACAATGCAGTGCCAGCATTGAAAGACTTTGAGTTTGTAGCTGACCTTAAATACGAGCAACAGGTGAAACAATGGTATCACTGAAGAGCTCCTAAAGAATCCGAAAGTTCCCTTTCTTAGTACATCAATTGTGACAAAACTAATGTCACAATACTGCCCTAAAACATTTTCCACGATGTGCTCTCCCAGACGTTAATTCCATGAAATTTTCATGAACGTAATGTAAAAGTCTGATTCTGTGATCAGGTGAGTTTAGCAAAGAATGGTTTCAACAAAGTTCAGGAGCATCCTAAAGGGTATGACAACTGAGAGACTTTAATATGTTCTTGTGAAGTATAAATCACCAACGGGGCGTATGATAGTCAGCATTTTCAAAATATATTTGGCCAAAGGTTTTCTCTTTTGTAGGCTTTCTGAAGGGACATTCAGGGGTTTCCCAAAACATACTTTGGAAGCATTGAAATGGACAACTGATAATTACATATCACTGAGAAAATCTGGACCAAAAGCAGAAAATTAGTGGACATTGATAAATCGATTCGATTGTCTCTCACCACTTCATCATTGTTTATTTTTCTTACCAAATTTCTATTTCTATACACAAATGCCTACAAACCGTGGAAATTGTAAATCAAGAGTAGCAGAAGCCATTATCAACTATAACCAACATTCTGTTGGATCTCGCTCTGCTCAGCTATTATTGGGGAGACCACAGTTCTTACAGAGCTGCCTCCAGTTACTACTAGGAGCCCTAAGCAAGTGCCGAGAGGCTCTTGAAAAACCCTGTTTGCCTCGATGCCGTATCCACCATGTATACCCTTCATGCCTACACATAGGCAGGGATGTTCCTGCTCCATGAAGTAGCTGTTTCTCATGGGGCTCCACTGATGAACAACCAAGCACCGCTGATGCCACCACCAGGTACCACCACCTCCAGAATCACCAGGAGACCAGTGCCATCAGATACATGCACATTGTCCTTGAAATGTCATGTGTCTCGGGAGTCTTCAATGTGCCATAGCTACCCTCTTTCCTTTCTTGTTACCTTTTGTCACATAAGACATCGAAGCAATGTTTCTTTACATCCTTACTTATCTTTCAACACAAAGAGAGCTTTCCTATTTTGCTGTCAGAAATCAACTTTCTATGGAAGTCTCCTATTTCTACACATCCTTCCAGCATCGGTTCTGATGGCCTTTGTTCAGGACTAATTTTTCTCAAACAAAAGATGTTTGAATAGGGAGTAGACTTCTAAGATATAATGCTTCCTTGCCTCCCAAGCAGAGGGCAGGTTTGATTGCAGCCTGGGAAGACAGAGGTAGTGGCCCCCTTCGGAGCAAAGAATACGGCTGATTACTGCCCATTATAAGAGAACTGGGTTCTCTAAGCTCAGGGTTCCTTTCCCATAATGGAAACCACTGCATACTCACCATCCATCTGCTCTTCTTTTTTGTTACCGTGTGGAGACTGGGGATTAGGGAATTAATACAAATGCTGATACTGTGGGTATTGCTTTGCTGTGAGTAATAAATTGTCTTTTGTCTCTGACACAGGTATCGTGTCTTCTGTCAGCATCCATGAAATCGGGGAAGGCTACACTGTTAATTATCTATCTATCTATCTATCTATCTATCTCGCTGTTAACTTTTAATTAAGAAAAAATATCTCAGACCCTTCACAGATCTTGCCATTTATATTTAGGGACCTGATAACTGCAATTAAGATCTAAATACAGATTATGGAACTAAACTAGAAAAAAAAAATCTAAGCGATATTCATCACTTTACTCTTAAGTAGCCCTCCCCAGGATCACTGAGACTTCGACACTGAGCCAAGTTTGTCCTTAGAATGAATCTCCCTCAGCACTCTCGAAGTCCTATTTTTTCCTATGAGTTAAAAAACAAACAAACAAAAAAACCCACTACCATCAACAACAAATGGCTTAAACTTCCCGAGTTCTTGTACCAGAGGGATATTTTTTTCACTTCATGCTCACAACTACCATAGAAGGTAGTTACCTTCATTCCAACCCAGGCGGGCTAATGTATAGGCACCACCCCACACGGATTGAACCCCAGGACTGCAGACCACTTCCGCCCTAGCAGATTTAATCTCCATTTGTGATTCCTCGCACTTAGTTGTTACCATCCCTCATTGTTCGTGCCTGTAAAAGACAACCTGTTTGTGAAACGCTACGAACTGCTATAAAACTTCCAGGAGAGAGTGAGGCTGTTCCTGGTCCCAATGCCTCAGGTCACGCTACTCCCTAGAATTCCACCTACTGAAATGTCACTAGCTCTGTATAAGAGAAGCAGAGCTGCCATCACAAAGTTCCATCCGAGGTGCGGATTTCTGTTGTTCCATTTTTGGTTAAGCTGTGGAAATCAAAAAGGAAAAGGGCAGAAAAGATTTTCCATTTATGTCTGAATTATATTAGGTTGTTGGAGCGCTCAGGGCCCTTAGGGAAAGTTGCTATTGATTAAGTATTAGCTTCACTCTTTTACGTGAAGAACCATCAGGATGGCCATCTATCTTTCCTTAGTTTTGGTGAAACTACTTTGAACCAATGGATGACGATTGCTGAAATGGTTCTGACCTCAACTTATTTGCCATAATCGCTCCTTCTAGTTCCTCTTCCCTTGGGTACATTAGCACTCACATATGAACATGACTTTGCTGTTAATAAAAAAAGATTTATGTGCAAGTAAGATTTTATTCCTTCCATCAAATGTTTACGTAAGAAGACTTTATTACATAAAGTACAATCCTGACCCGGTGCGCGAGCAGCTTTATCTTTTTAAACTCATTTCCTATCTTTCCATACTTCGAATCTTAGTCTGTCACGGGGATTTTATTTAGCGCAGGAGTTTTGACTTAGCATATCGTTTGTTTCACATACGGGACTTTTAAGAAATGAGACGTGTTAGACTATTACTGTTAGAGGCTTAGAAACTGGCACAGCTGCTTCTGAAGATGTAGAGAAAGAATAGTTTATTCAAAGACTATCTTTGGTACAACAGGGCTTGTACGAATTGGAAGCGGCCATTTCCTAACTGGTAGAAATTTGGAAAACAAAGATAGTACATATTAAAATCCATCGAAAAAGTTATGTCCTTTATCGCAATAACATTATTCATAGATATTCATTCTAGAAAAAGGATTCCACATGAGAAAAATAAAAACTATCTGAACAGAAGAGCACACTGAAAGATGGGATTTAAAAAGCCAAAATCAGAGCCAAATGAGATATCTTAACAAAAGGCAGGCATAGTCCCCACTTTCCAACAGAGGATTCTGGGAAAAGATCAGCAGGAAAGAAAAGAAAATTAACTACATTTTTGTCAGATGAGAAGAAAGCAGGATAGAATTCTTGTCTTGAATCCCTATACATCACTGTAAAACTGCTTTAGAAGCAAAAATTATTATTAGAAAAGGTAAATATTTTCTCTGAATCTCACCCGGTCTTCTTTCCACCTTTCGAAATTCTGTTCATTTAAAATACCCAAGTTAAGTTCCAGTTTTCCCACATATCTTTGAGCTTTACTTTTATCGACTCCATATCCATTTCCTAACCAGCAGTTCTCAAATTAGGGGCAATTTTGTCCCCCAAGCAACACTTGACAATATCTAGAAACATGTTCGGTTGTCACGACCGAAGGTATGCTACTGGTGAATATTAGAGAGAAGCCAGGGATGGTGATAAATATCCTACAATACACAGGAGAGCCCCTCGCAGCCAAGAATGATCCAAAAAGTCAAGTGCCAAAAAACTCTGCACCTAACCACAAAATAATGTACTGTTTTCAAGCTTTTTGCAAAATAACTGAAAATGAACAAAAATTTTGAAAATACGCTTAACCAAAGAAGATACGTGAGTGGAAAATAAGCATACGAAAACAAGCTCGGCATCAATAGTTACCAGGGAAATGCAATTTACACCACAATGAAAACCACTTCACATCCACTCGAATGGCTATAATCAAAGACAGGTAAGGACAACTGTCAAGGATACCAAGAAACTGGAACTCTCAGACATCACTGTAATCTGGTAGTCGCTTTGGAAAAGTTCGCTAGTTTCATAAAACATGAAACATACAATTCCTACATGACCTAACAATTCCACTTCTAATTACTGACCCAAAAGAAATAAAAACATATTTCTACACGAAAGCTTCTACGAACATGTACATAGCAACTTTATTCATGATAGGTAATCCCTGGAAAGAATCAAAATGTCCAATAGCTGATGAAGGAATCAACAAAATGTGGTACGTCAACACAATAGAATACTACTAAGCAAAAAAAGCAGCAAACCACTTACATGGGGAACAACACAGCTGACGTCAAGCGTTTAATGAATAAGCTTAAGTTTTCCACAAAAATTTGAAAGACGATTACCAATCTCAAATGTCAAAGAGCTATGGTTAAGAAAGGAAAGTGGAAAATTAATCTTGTGATCTAAAGAAAGACACATCTAGGGCACGCCTGGACATTCTCCAGGAGCCCAGAGCCCGCAGCGATTACGGCTCATTCCTATGAAATTGAATTGGTGCTCAAGGCATGTTTGAAAAACAAACTGTTCTTAGAAGTTTACGTTCTCTTCTCACTCTAATTTACCAGCCCTCTATAACTCCATATAAAAGTATTCAAGCAATCTTTAATATAAGTCGCTATGTACATGTTTATACATGTAGTTATCTGGCAGTGAATTTAGTTGCTGAAGAAAATGAAAGATAGATAAAAAGGAAAAGGAATAATTTAGTTACAAAGTATGTACATTTTTATTTAATCTGCAACACCCATAGAAAAGTATAGAACGTATCATGATTTGAGACATGAAATTATATTCTGGGTTATAATCTTAACTGTAATAAAGAACATATTATATGTTAATCATACCCATTCACTTCTTTGGAAGAAAGACAGACTAGGTTTCCTAATATCTTTGGCAAATACGTTAGGGTCCATGTCAGCGGAACATAGTGGTAAGAGATATAAGGTATGTCAAAACCTGAGCTCAAAAACATCCTCCATGTCAGCTACTACCTGCTGGGGATGAGTAAAGACTGGGAAAGGACACAAAAGGAATTTTCGTATGTTCTATTTCTTGATTTGAGTGCTGATTCCAAGAGTGTGCTCAGTTGTAAAAATTCATTAGGTTGCACGATCGTGATTGTGCGTATCTCTCTGTAAGTTTGATATTCTTAAATAAGTTTATCAAGTATGATTTTACATCCCTTTTCCCCTTCTATGGACACTTTGGACAGCACGTGCTTCTGAGGACAGAGTTGTGAGATAGGCATAGTCCCTGTAGAATGTCAATAATGGGGTTCGTTTGTTACTGCAGCTTAACCAAACATGCTAACTACTTTGTAATAGTTTGCCTCAATAGAGGGCATGGTACTCAAAATTACTAATAACGCCTATACTAGTAGCTTTCAGGATCTAACTATAAAGCTTTAAGATAGTATTTCTTAAGGCATAGTGCATGTACCATCACTATCAGAAGCACCTTGGATGTTTCATTAAAATAGATATTCCGCCGCAAATTTTCTAAGAAGGATAAATGGGAAACTGAATTTTTAATGAGTTCCTCGGATGATTCTTATATATACAAAAATTTGAGAACAATTGTTAAAGGGAGATGACAGAGGTCACGACAGCTGACAAATATTAAACGCTTGACTTAATACCCTAAGGGTATTAAAAAAACAAAGGTTTAAATTAATCACAGGCATCTAATGTACAGCATAGGGAAGAGGCAATAATATAATAGCTATGTATGGTGACAGGTGGGCGGTTACTAGACTTATGAGGTGACCAGTATGCAAGGTACATGAATGTCTAATCGCTATGCTGTACACCTGAAACTAATGTAATATTGCATGCCAACTGTAATTAAAAGATACATTAAAAATATTAAAAATACAAAGGTTTACCCTTTGTCTCAGTGGACTAAGGCATGGTAGCCTGTTCTTCATCATAGAATCACAGGAGAAAAGCTGAACACAGGAGAGCAAGATTCTAATCGTAGTTCTACTGTAATTCAATGTATGACCCAAGCAGAGTCATTGAAATTATGGCGGCTTCAGTTTCCTCATCTGCAAAATTGGAAGAGTTGGCTTTGAAACAATTTTACTAAAACCTCCTTATAAAGCAAAGCTTATGTATAAAGCGGTACATAGAAAACAAAGCACAGGCCTTCTGGTGGGGAGAAGACAGGGAGCGAGCTGAACTGAAACAGCCCTTAGGCCTCCGACACCAAGGGCTCCTGAGGGGGCCCACGGAACCCATAAAACCATCGACCCGGAGCAGAGTTCCAAACCTCTGGTGTAGCCCACCTCTCAGATTCCTCACACCTTCTTGAAAGTCTGACAGACATGATTACCATCCTCAAAGCCTTTAATTAAAGTCACCTCAACTATTTTGTTATTTTGAGAGCTGACACATTCCTCTTCTCGACTTGGGGAAGAGGGTGTGTTTATTAAAAGGGAGAAGGGAGAAAAAGTCAGCTGAGATCTTTTAACCCCGATTATGGGTTCTATAAACTCCCATAAGTAAATCCTCGAACGAGTGTGCATTCTTTGACCATTTCCTATCCTTCTTTAAGACCGGTTCACCACAATTTTGCACAGCAGTTCATAGGGGAGAGTGTCCTGAGCCCATGAGCCCAGGTCTGAGCGGACACTCCCGCCGTCACTGTCTGCGGATCTCTAATGCCACCTGATATCCTGTTGCTCTAGGAAATTTACTACTGCGACCGTCTCGACAAGTCATTGGAAATCGTTACCAAACCTCCTTTTAACCAAATATCATTCGCTGTACATTAACCGGATGTCATTCACCTTAATCGCTTTTTCTAAAGAGTTCATTTCACAGATTCATCAGATCTTACCTTGACCTTTTTTTTCCGTATTAATTCTTTTCATATCTTTTAAAAAATTAAGGATGTTAATGTCTACTTATGATGAAAATCCTTTTTTTAGACAGTTTATTTCTCAGGTTCAATGAGACAAGTACCAAAATGAGGAGGTATCCTGGTTTCTCCCGACACCTTTATACTGACTAAATAATTAATTCTGTGTTAAGTTAAATATATCCCTACTAAAATCCACCACGTGATCGATCCGCTGTATCATCTGACATCTAAATGGAAAAAAGAAATCTAAAAATTAGTTCAAGTGGCAACACATGCTTTGGGTCGGCAAACGTTCTGTAAAAGTCCACAGAGTAAATATTTCGCTTTGTAGTCTCTACGCTCTTCCTTATAACTACTCAGTCCTGTTGCCGTAGTTGGAAAGCAGCCAGAGACAAAATGGAAATAAATAGCCATGACTGTTTCACTACAACTTTCTTTACGGAACAGGTGGAGGAGAGCTGGATTTGGCATCGGAGCCACAGTTTGCTGACCCCTGACTCAGGTGGGCAATTTGATAAGGGGTGGAAAAAACGATATAACCAAAATATTATTTCCCAAGAGAAACTAGAATGACTATCCAGCTTAGTAATTAAGAATATGAAGCTTATTAACCCAACAACCTATGAGGTAAAACGTCAAAAACGTTATTTCCTGCTTCTATACCTTTCATTAATGAACTTATTTAAATATTAAAGTTTCTTTTTCTATTACCCCCTATTATTGGCGGGCTTAGATTGAAGACCAGAGGTTTTTATGATCTACTTTTCTTTCTTTCTTTTGGTAAATCTGAAAGCAATTCTGCAGAAGCTTACTTACCGAAGACAATGAAAAATTATACCTGGCAAAGAGGTCAGTGTAAAAATAAGGACGTCAGTGACATAACCAAGGGATCAAATAAAGATATCAAACCCACCACCCACAATTTCTTTTTAATAACGTCCACTGACTTTTTTCAGTTGTGTGTGAAATACTGGTATGCATTCAGCTTCAAGCCATGTCACCTGATCCCTTCCTGTCACATAAATATATTTCACATTTCCCAAGACTGCCACTTGCATCCCTTTCGTACAGAACTTCTGCAGGCAGCAGAGAGGGGTAGGGAAGATTTCGCACCCAGGCAGAGCAGAGGTCTTGCTTAGGCGCAGGAAGGAAAGGCGGATACTGCCAGATTTTAAGGTTTGATTCCGACTCAGGAAAACAAACACACACATTTATTATAATAAACAAAAGAACAAAGCAAAGCTAGAGGCTGAGAGCAATCCCGGGCTTATATTAAGAATTTGACATTGTTTAGGTTCTCAATGTCAACATGTGGAGAGGGGACGTTTTCCCCACACAACCAAGCACTTCTCAGGCACCAGCTCTGTGTCCCACGATTCAACTCAATTCTGACACTATCAGCCTGGAGATAGCCTCAGAACCCACAGGTGAAGGACTCAGTCCCAGAAAAATGATCCCCACCCCCACCCCGCCATCATTTCAGATGCCAGTTGCGAGGCCACATTGACACCTGTGTTGGTAAAAAAAAAAAAAAACTGGTATACGTCAGAAATGTCCACACCCCCTTCCTTGGGGTTCATCAATTTGCTAGAGTGGCTCACAGAACTCAGAGAAACAGTTTACTTACAAGATCACTGGCTTATTATAAAAGGGTATAACTCAGGAACAGCCACGCAGAAGAGCTGCAGAGGGCGAGGTGTGTCGGAAGGGCGGGGAGCTCCACGCCCTCTCCAGGGGGTGCTCTCCCAGCACTCACACCCCTTCTCCCACCCAGGAACACTCCGAACCCCATCTTTTTGAATTTCCATGGAAGCTTCATCACACAGCCTTGACTGATTCAATCATTGGCCACTGGCGGTTGAATCAACCTCCAGCGCCCTCTCGCCTCCCTGGATATCAAGGGGTGAGACTGAAAGTTCCAAACCTCTAACCAGGTCGGTTCCCCTGACAACCGGCCCCTATCCTTTTGCTTCCTAAAGTCACTCCATTAACAAAAACATGACGCTGGTGGAAAAGAACATTTATGAATAACAATACACCCATTTCGACTTTATGGCTCTGGAGAGATTTCAGGAACTGAGGACTAAAGAGTAATACTATAACAAAAGATGTTCCCATTGCTCTTACTACTCAGGAAATTCCAAGGGTTTGGGGAGCAGTGAGCCAGGAATCAGGGACAAAAACCAAGTATGTGCAAAATCTATTTTGGTCATCCGAATGACCAAATATATATTTCTTATAAATGACAATGTTGCAAATGTTTTCTACTAACGGGATATGGGAAGACAGTGAAACGACAGTGACTTCCAGATACGAAGATGAGGGAAGGTTCCCGAGATGAGGTAGAAAAGAATACTTCTTACGTGGGGCCCTAAATGAGTTCCCGGGTGGGGTCCGAGGAGACAGTAAGACGTCTAGTTAAACACAGGTAGGTGGGCGGGGTGGTAGATTTTATGTTCCACACACAGTCACAGTAATACGCGTTAAACCCCATACATGCTTATTACAATTTGACACCGACACCCCTCCATTGACAGGTGAGGCTTTTGTTCCCTCTCCTTGAACCTCAGTGGCTCTTTGTGGCTGTCTTAACCAAGAGAACATAGTAGAAGTGACAGTGTGTAACATGGGAGGCTAATCAGAAAAGATGAGACACCTTCTGTCCTGCTCTGTCTAGGGACACACGGTGGGAAGCTGGAGCTGGCTTGTTGGACTTCTGATCGTCTCAGGCTGCCGGCTGGAGAGACCCCTTGAGGAGACCACCCATGCTGGGGGACCCATGCCAGTGGAATCCCTGTTGCTCCAGGCCCCTCTCTTTAAATCTCCTCAACCCAGGTACCTGATATCACTGAAAAGAGATGCTGTGCCCCATTGGAACTCCAGGCGCACAGAATCTTTGAGCGTAATGGGCGTTTTACATCACTATGATTTAGAGTGATTGGTTACACAGCAATAGTAACTGGAACAGTTGGATGGAAACTATTCTAGGCTAGGGGTCAGCAAACGTTTCCTTTAAAGAGCTAGATAGTAAATATTTGAAGATTTGCAAAACATATCCTGTGGGTCACAACTACTTTGCCGTTGGAGAAAGGGAACAGCCAGGTGACACACTGTGTTCCAACATAACATTATTACAAACACAGGCCTGCTGGGGAGGGATAAAGTCTGGTCCAGGGGATGTAGTTTGCTGACTCCTACTCCAGGCAAACATGAGTTCCCGGGTGGGGTCCGAGGAGACAGTAAGACGAACTGTTTCCGGGGGAACTCATGTTACCCCGGAGGCAGAAAGGTGGTAGCTTTTTATTCTAGAAATAGCAGCAACTGCTCTGGAGGCAAACTATGACACTCAGAGAGTGGGTTGGCTTGGTGCTTAAAAATGTGGCCTACGGATCCAGATTCCGTCCGGGCAGGCCACTTAAACGCTCTGTGCCTCAGTTTCCTCGTCTCACCTTAAAATGAGAGACGATATCATCTACCTCCTAGATCACCGTGAAGGTTGGATGACACGTACAGGCCTTAGAACAGCACCTGGGCAAGGAGTAAGCACTGTTTAAATGACTGCTCCTATTTTTATCGTGGTTAATTAGGGGAGCGACCACAGAAACAGAGAGGAGACAGATATGAGAAATAAAGCAGAAAAAGAGACTCCACAATAAGCAAGCGGAGAAGAGAAAGGAGCCAGGATATGTTTGGAGAGAACATTAGCACCGCTGCCTACAAAGACACTAACACGGCAAAGCAGGATGGGAAGGTGGCGGAATCAGAAAGGGAGAAAAGTAGGGGCTGCCTTTAGGTTCGACTTAACAACTTTCTTGGCGAGCTCTTCCTGATGAGAAATGCACCTTATAAAACCTTCGCATCACAAAGTAAAGGGAACATAACTATGTTGAGAAAATTCTCATGCGGCCTCAATACCCAGAAATACCAACACTGTTTTCCAGAACCATATAAAAATGTCATATTTGCGTGTCAAAAAAGTTTGACTCTCACAATCTTCTGTTCAACTTAACAGTGTTGCACGATTTCTCTCTCTCTACACACACACACACACGCACGCACGCACGCACGCACATATCAAGGAAACTATTTTATCTGCAAATTCTAATTTATGAACAATTACATATTAAATAATATTTTATATTTTATCACATTTAATAATTACTACATATAAAAGAATGAGAACTAGAAATTATATATATAACAAAATTTTGCCAGATTTATATATTTATCAATTTTTCTTTTACTTAAACATCTCTTTAGTATTTTCGCACAAAATTAAGGTTGCTTTTATAAAAAGACTTTTTGAAAGGATGCTTACTATTCCATCTTCTCATTACTCGAAGAGATTTCCATTGCCACCTCGAAAGATGCAATCGGTTATTAAGAAACATCAGGAGTTGTAGGAGGGATATCTAGTATGACATGTTCTACTTAAAAGGTGGCAAAAGACTTCCATGACATTTGAGTTATGGAGCCCTTTTTTTTCCTTCCGAAAAATTACTCTTTGCTCTGAGGTCTCTTTTGACTCTTCATGTGCATTTCTTGAAAACAAACAGTAAATTTTATATTGTGTCTTTTCATTTGGTCAGTAGTAGGTTGATCTACAATAGGGTATAAATCATCACGAAAATAAATATGCATAAATCAAGTTCGAGGACTAAGTTCCCCAACCTATCCCTAGTCTGGAACTCAGGATATTCTACAACTAAGTGACACAAGATTTTAAAAGAAAATTATTATATTTACTTAATAGTAAGAGAGTATCCTACTGCGTTAAGCTCGTACTTCTCAGACAAATTTATTTGGTATTTTTAAAGGCCAATAACACAGCGAGCTACTTGAAAAATGCCAGCTGCCAAGAAAAAGCACATATATGTAGAAAAACTTCAACCGTTCATACTGCTAAAGAGCTTTCGTTTTTAATTAACTTCTAACTTGATGATAAAGAACTTAATAAATCATTAAGGTAATATAACATGACAACATAGGAAAATTCCAATGTTATAATGGTCCCTTAAATGTCGATATTCCAAAACAAAATAGCTACAGATTCTCAATAAATATTTCTGACTCCACTTTTGACAAACTTTTAAAAAGACGTGGCCTAAGTTATAAGTCAAATAAGTGTACCGAGAGAGATGCACTCTTCGGCATATCCCTGAAGAAGACAGAGGTTTTACGGATAATAGATGAAACAGATAACTGAGGACGAACACTTAAGCCATTTCCAGTTTCATAAATAATACAAGTCACCTTAGTAGAATATGTTTTTATCCTTTCTCGTTTTACACAGAGAAAGTAAAGCGCCCTAAGGTTACAGGTAAAAAGAAATACAGGAAAGCTTCTCTAAATATGGAAAGTCCACACTCTTCAAATAGGGATGCAAACCGTTTTTCAAGGTATACATTCAGTAAGTCAATACTCGTCTACCAAAAACCTCGACTCAAAATCATCTATCAGACCAAAAATCATTGTATCCCCATCCGTCATTGAGCAGTTACAGCAAAAATCGAGCCACTCAAGTAAAATCTCTCAGGAGGTCAGTGCCTCTTCTGTGGAAAATAAGTCCCAGCTTCTTCATGACAATTATTTTCCATAAATTCTAAATGCTTTCCACCCATCCATCAAATTTTAAGAGGCCAATTAATTTCAGCAAAATGCAACTTACATTGTATAATTTTATTTTTAAGACAGCCATGAGAAGTGTCACCGAAAGTTATAGCTTTATTCCAGTTTTCAAAAGCACTGGGGATGAGAGAATTAACTTTCATCAAGTTACTTCATTCTAAAGGGGACCATAGCCTGGAATTAAGACTTGGGGACAGATTCCATTTTGGAAGGAGACTGGCAAACATAAGCCAGAGCTCTACAATCTAAGGAGTCAGAGCACGTTATCAAAACTGAGGCTTAGAGACACAGGAACCAGGAAGAAATGCAGCTGTCACCATGGTGATACCGGTCAGGCACTGGGTCTCAGGAAGAAGGGAGTGAGGGAGGTCTGATCCTAAGTAAGCCTTTGGAGTAGCGATCCAATGTCCTTCATGCCTCAGGTCACAATTTGCAATAGGGGGTCAACTGTCCTTGAGTCCTCACACACAAACAGCCCTGCCTTCTTGGGAGACACCAGCCAAACGACCAAACGCACAAAACAAGGCAACAAAATAACATCGTTGGGCTCTATAACAAACTATGAAGAGAATTTAAAAATCTAATGAGATGGCAGTAAAATTTCTGTAGACCTGGGTGATAGGTGCAAGGATTTAGCACGACAATGAGGACAAGATGAAAGCAATTAGCAATTACTAAAGAATCAGTTCGTTTTAATGACAACTATAAGGTAGTTATGAATTTTTGAGTCACTAAACTGAGATTCCCCTGGGTTATGAAATCTGTCCCCTTAGAAAGTGAATCCGTTAAGAAATAGATTTGCCTTCAGATAACAGCAACTTAATCAAGAATTCTTTCACATAAAAGTCTAGCCTGGTATGTCAAAACCGGTCTCTTTAGTTGACAGTCACGGAGTCCCGTAGAGCCGTGGAGTTCAGCCTCCTTCTGTCTTGGTAGCCTGCCATCTCCACAGTGCTGTCCTTGACAACAGGTTCAAGACTATGCACCGCTAGGTCTGCAATCCATTCCAAGGGAAAGAGGACAGAAATCAGTCTTATGGTCACTTAGCTACAAGGAATCTGAACTTGTAGGAATTGTGCCCCACTAAAAAAAAAATGAAAGGATTTTTAGTAGAATTGGAAGACTACAGAGTCATCACACTACAGGCACAGACGAGATTCACCCCTTGACTGATTTTTTTAAGGTATGAGGAGTTAAGAATGGTTTTACATTTTTAAGTTGTTTTTTTTTTGTTTCTTTTAATCAAATATGTGACGGAGATCATATGTGGCCCACAAAGGCTAAAATATTTACTATCTGGCCTTTTACAGAAAAAGGTGACAATGCCTGTGATAGAAAAAGGAAAGAATGGATATAGGTTTGGATAGGCAAGTTTCTGTTACAATGATAATTGTCTTTTCAACATTGGGAATATTTCAAATTAAGTACACAATTGAAATCATACGAGCTCATAGAATTAGCCTAGCATCTTTTAGTAAATTTTATGAGCCATCTATGTTTGTTATACAAGTAATTTAAGAAATTCTAACATATTAGTCTTGCCATTTTAAGCTGAATGGAATAAGAAAATTGACCATATTTTTAAATAGAATTAGAACATTTCGCAGAGCTTGTTTGCTTTGTAAGTTTCATTTATCATATTTATAAGAGTATTTTTAAATGCTTGGAAAGCTTTTGATTGTTTGCACATCGAGTTCTCCTGTCAGTCAACTAGAAACACTTCAAAGGAAAATATAATATATTAAATACATAATTGCAGTGTAAAATATTTGAGAGAATTTAATTATCTTCAAAAATAGATTTGCTTATTGAAATAAGTATCATTTGTTTGACATGGATTCATTAAATATTAGACAAAGAAAATGTGCAGGTGATTGTGTTTGTTCTACTAGATTTAAAAATTGAATAATAAGATTTATTCGCTGACCGTCAAACACAAAAAAACGTGGATTTTTGCCAGTGTAATTTTAATAAACTAAATATGAAGTTAAAAGCAAAGTTACTGTAAATAATCCCTTTCCTTATGCCAAGGCCTCCCTCTGACATCAAAGAGATCATGGGCTGGTGCACGGATCCAGAAGTCAACTTGAGCAAAACGGAGGGGAGGCGCTGGCAACTCGCGCGGAAGGTCACAGGAGAAACACTTCGTCTAGAGAAGATGTGCAAAGCTTTGCCCAATCGGACGTTCCACCATTTCTTGCCAGAGCACTTCATGGAGATGCTTATCAAAGAAAATTCGGGAATAGCCAGAGGATCAAGCAAGCAGGACTACTAACTACTGCCTTGGTGGGTTCAGTCCTTTTACTGTGAACTACAAAAATGCCAGTCGCTCCCATTCTGGCTTATTACATGGAGCTGTCCTCTCCTAGGCCCTTGCAGAGAAGGTAAAATAAATGCCAGAGCAAGGAGACAATAACCCACTGAAATCAGATGCTGTTTTCCTTTAACGAAAGTACCTTTCAGAGAAATATTCAATTTAATTTTGTCACTTTGAAATCATATCTGCGGAATTTCTTTAAATGCCTAGTTTTGACATTTGAAAACCTTCATATTTCTGAAAGTTTAACATTTCAGTGGTTGATATTTTAAAATACAACTTACCATCGAATGTTGTCTCTTTAAATCTGGCGGATGTCTAGGCTGTCACCTTCTCTCATACATCTAAATTCAACTGCAGGTTGTCTGGTTTTATTTCCCCTTGCTTCTGAGTGAGTGAGTTGGGGGTGTGTGTGTGTGTGTGTATGTGGGCATGCTGCAAGCACGTGTGTGTGTGTGTGTGTGTGTGTGTATGTTCTGACAGTGACACACGATGACTGCCTGCACAGACAGTCTCCAGGACTTCAGACCATGCCCGCTGGGAGCCCCGCCAAGCTCTTTGTAAATGTGTATTAAGAAGCTACACCCCCTTGTCTTTTAGGAAAAATGAGAACATCCTTGTCTACCCTTTCAGAAAGCCTTCCTTACAAATGCCTACTCCACAGATTCGTCGTACATATTTAAATTGGGGGTTATTTCAGGCTCCATCAGTATCAGTCAATGCAAACCTGAAGTCCCTCACATATGTGGATTTCTCTTTGCCAGATATTTCAATAATTTACAAAGAAACCCACGAGAGCAAAAAGGCAGGTTCCCAGGGTATCCTTTGACTCTCCTTAAGAGATCATTTTCACCCTGCCTGTTACTGCTGACTTCTCAAGAACACTGTCAGCTTCCAGGGGCGCTACCTTTGTCACTATGGTATATCCCCAGCGCCCAGCAGAGAACCCGGCATTAAGGAAGCGTTCACGAAATATCTACAGAAGAAGAATGGAAATGAGACACCCACTCTACCGTCCGGGGAAGAATGCATAACTCACGGCACTTCTACCCTCTTCAGAGTGGCTTCCCCTAGCCCAGCTGGCTGGTGCTCAATCAAGCTGGCTTTTGCTGGTTCGAGCTAGTTTTGTTGACCTGCCTTTTTTCCCCACTATAACTCAACTAATTTCACTGACTCCTAGAAGTCGCCCTGACTCCTAGAAGATTGGTCCAATTTTGAACTGCGTGTCTAGCAAAGCTGAAGTAGCTTGGAGAACAATTTTATATATTAACACTTGGCTTCTTATCTTTCTTTTTGATCTGCATTTCTTGTTCACTTACTTTACATTCTGTCTTTTGGTTTTGTGAACATATTTAGGAAGAGTGGGGCTTAAATACATGATATGCTCAAAGTCACATGTTAATAATTATTCCTGAAGGCACCACCACAGAAAAAAAGCCAAGCCATTGTTACTTAAGCGGAACCTATGAAAACATGGCGGTGGCTTTCATATTTCACAATAGTAACATAAGATATTGAAAAGATTCATCTTACTTCTTATAAGCCAAGTGAGTCTCGGAAATAAACAGAGGCATGTCCCTTTAAAGCGTCAATTATTAAGTAAGAAGAATGAGGAAATGGAAAAGTGTCACAATTCTCAGTAACTGAAGAAAACGATTAATCGGGATTCCTATCCTTTTTGGAATCAAGGACACATCTGATAATTGAATGAGAGAGGAACCCTCTTCCCACAAAACAGCCAACGTTACAGATAAATTTTTGCAAACACATTCAAGGGATTCACGCGCTCACCTACTCCCACTCACCATGCCCATCCATCACACTACAGAAAGGATAGTCAAATGGTAATCTGAAGACTTGGGCTCGGTGAAAATGAGGTATATGTGGTGAATATATCGATGTGACTGTACAATGTCTATCCTGCACGCTTACGGACAGAGGACTGCAGTTTCTCTTGTTATTAAAGTTTCCCAAATTAATTTTTGGTTCCGCAAAGCTATTACTTCTATGAAGTGAAGTTAGTACATGGTATTGAGTTTTGGTGTCTTCTTTCAAAAATCTAACATGAAAACTGGCAAAAAAAATGTGAGTTAATTTCAAAAACTATACTTTTTAATATATTACTCTGTAAAATAAAAAAATACGTGAGATGTGTGCTCTTAGTTTTATGAACTGCAGATTAAAACCTCCTGTACTATATAGATATTTAAGACATTTTATGATTGAAAATACTTAATTTATATGTTAATTCAGGATACAGTGAATCGACTCACACAAGTGCTAAGATGAAATATTTTAGCAACCATACCAATTTAAAAAGTCAGAAGTCCATTGAAGGTTACTTATGTTAGCTTTTGTGATCATTAATCTCATACATAGTTTTTACATCCAATAACTGAAATCTATAAATTAAACAACTTATTGAAGTCCAAATTATTTCCGTTACCTGATTCTACATAGATAAAACCAAACTACCAGAATGATTCAAAATCACTGTTGTAGTTTCTTCCAGTTATTTCATAATTTATCCAAAGATTTCCCAAATAGAATTTTTCCATAGTTTTAGTCTTTACATTTAAGTCTAGGAAATAAATGTAATAGATAATTTTCTTGATTTAAATAGAGTAGTATTATTAATTTGTTCGACGGTATTCAAAACTTACTTGGACACACTAATTTACTGTAATCTTTTATTGCAATATAGGAAGCTATTATCTGCTGATTTTTATATGATTTAAAGGAAGAAATGAAAATTTATAGATTTAAAGAGGTTTAGCTATTAAAATTACTAATAATCAGCTATGCAAAAAAACAATTCTATTTGGCATAAAGGAATTGGGAAGGATACCAAAACGAATAGGATACCAAAGATACAATTTTGATTTTTCTGTTCTACAATCTTTTTTAAGTTACCTTCACTCTCCTGAAATTCCTTATTTTGTCATCACAGCCATCTTTCCCCACAAATTTGAAACACGTTATCTATATGTCAGCCAGATGTTGGAATTTTCTCACAAAGACTTTAATTATTTTAAAGACTTGAATTATTTTAAAGTCTTTGTCAGAAAATTCCAACATCTGGCTGACATATAGATTTTCAGCTACTGACTATTTTCTTTCTTGATTATGGGTTACATTTTACTGCCCCTTACATGTCTAGCGATTTGTAATTATATACTAGACATTACTGATGATATGTTGTATATGATCTATATTCTGTTATCTTCTTCTGAAAAATGTTGATTTTTGTAGTAACAAGCAGATATGTTATCAGAGGATCACTTTAATTCTGCGAAGGCTTGATTTAGAGTGGGTCTATTTATCTTTTGTCCTTATTTCAAGGGCATAATTCTCGATTCTGGGACACAGACTCTACTCCTAAAGCACGGCCATTCCGAGGCTCCAATGAAAACCTTTAAGTGTTTACCAAACTCCTATCACTTGGCAGGATGAGCGCTCCAATCTGTTATGCCATCACCCGGCAGCTGGTAAAATCTGTCCTAACGTCCTTAACTTCGAAACTACTGCTTTCTGATGTGTTCCTTGGAGTCACACCTTGGGGGCACAGCTTACGGGTCCACCAGAGGTTTATATGTAGATTTTGGGAATCCCCATTTTCAGAATTCCCCCTCTCAATTTCCAAGTGTTTCGGCAGCCCCGAACTCTAACCTCTGACTCTCCTCGACATAATAAGAATGCCACTTGCTACTTGCATTCTGTCCCTGTGCACCATGTGAAACGGAAAGCACCCTCGGTGGAAAAGCCAGGTAAGTGTGGATCTCACCTGACGTGCTCTTCTTTTTTCAAGGCCCCCATCTCCTGCGGTTTCTGCTTGCTTTTGTTGTTCTGCAAACAGCTTTCAAACAATCTTTTTAACAGTTTATCATTCTGAGTGTATAATTGTTATCAGCAAGATGTGTACTTCAAAGATGGTTAGTACAATGAAAGCCATACCACCGATGCTGGAACGAGAACGTGGGAGATTTGTTTTTACTTGATTCCTGTTGACTTTTTTGTTTGTTCAGCCTTGGTTAAAATATTGATAAATTTCTATCTATAGCAAAGAGCCTCGAGGCTGAATAGTCAGGTTTTAAAACAGAATATTAACAGAGACTAGTAAGGCATTTTTTAAATGCCAAAAACAGAAAGTCAGAATTGTTTTCTTTCTGCATATGGCACTATGGGTTTTGGCAATTCTACAAGTTATATCTCTCTGTCATGTAGATCTAGCATCGAACGAATGGAAACTTGGGGACACTCTTATTTTTCTAATAAGAAATGGCATGCGACAATAAAGAAAGATGTGGAAAGGTTTAAGAACAAAAAGAAATGCAAACTAATTGAAAAGCGACCATTATAAGGGTCTCCTTAGCGAAGAAGTGAATTGTCTCTCTTGGACAGCATATGAGATATCTCTGTAGCATAACCAAAAACCTCATTATAATATTTTAACCATTTCTTTATCAGTCAAAAGTTCAAATTGTGAGCAATAGAAACAATATGGGTAATACAAGCTCAAAAGGAATCAATGAAAGGACATGGTTGTTCATGAAGGCTGTTTGCGAAGTTCATGCCCCAAAATAACAGAGCCACGTTCGAAATGGAGCCTGAGTAGCCACAGAAGAGAGACTGCCATGCGTGTCTTATGCCTCAAACCTTTGGAATGTTACAACAAGGAAAATGACCTTTAGACTGGACCTAAACAACATCGTGCCCCAAATAACTTACGGAAAGATTACGAGAAAGCAGTTATTATGACTACCGAACTGATGATAACCGAACTGAAAATTTGAAAACATTGTTTAGAATTAACATTCGCTATGTAATATTATCTGTACCAACAGAAATGCCTTCCTTCTATTGATGTAATTGTTCCCCTTCCCTATCTCAAAAATATCCAATGACTCTGCTTCCTAACGCGAACACTATTCCCTATTTCATCTTCAACCTGAATCTGTGCATCCAGAATAGCTAGAATTTGATCTCAAATAAATGCTGACCGTCTCTCATTTTGAAAGGCCTTTGGCTTTGAGGTTAACAGTCAGAAGCAGGGTTAGAGGCAGTGTCCCCAGGACCAACATGAAAATTCACATCACGGATCAGGACACTAAAGGTATCACTGCTGCTGCCACTGAGGACAGACACCAAAATTTTGCTCAGTAGATCTCACCACTGTGGACTTGAGCTACCACTGCTAGAACCGCAGCAACCAAGACTTCTGACAGCCAGATACAGTGGCTACTGTCAATGTAACTTGTCATCAGAACGGATTCTGTGTGGCCCCTGCGGCTCAAAACCATGAGCTGTTAATTCATAGACAAGTGTTGCATCGGACTGGCCGCGTGCCCTATGGATAGCTGTGAGAAAAGGTGGAAAAGGTGACACATCTCTGTCACTTTCAGATTCTATGATAGAGATGTCTCGGCCTCATGACTTGGGACAGTCTGCATACGCAGGAAGGTAATTTTGACACTGGGAGGAGATGCCCCCCACCTTGACGAAAAAGAATAAAAGACCCTTATACTATCCTTGAACCGGCAAAGAGAAAAGACAGAAACAACATTTATTAAATACCTACCCAGTAAAAGGCCCTTTGACTTAATCGCCACAGTGATCTTCAAGGCAGATACGACTGCTTTCCATGTGCAAGGATAGATTCTAAGGCTCAGAAAAAAACACACAGTGACAGAGACCAGATTTGTCATCTGGTTTATCTCGGTTCGAAGTCATATGTTCTTAAAGAATGAAAATAGTATACCTAATAAAAAGTTATGTACCAAATGTTTCCCACTGTATCTTACACACACTGCTACAGTGGAGGCCACAGGCCTTTCCAAAAGGCTTTATTTACATGTCTACACTCCCTGCTAGACTCTAAAGCCCCTCGCAGGTCAAGACAGCATCTTCTCTGAATCTATAATTAGCCCACATGGTGCCTGAGCACACAAGAGAAGCTCCATCCTTGTTTGCTGAATAAATTGCACAAATCTTGAAAATTCATTTCTGCAATGAAAGGGGTAATGCTGAGGTAGACAGAATGGCCCTGTGAAGTTGCATAATTTAACAGCTGCCCTATAGGAAGTTAGGAAGGGAACGAAACAATACAATGCACCATCTTAATACAGAAGGGGAGACGATGCTGTTAAAGAAATAAACTCCCCAATAGCAGTCATCTTAAAAGAACTTGCAGCATTCTAAGTCGGCTGTGCAGAAATACCCTGAGCGCATACAGACAGAATTAAACTATTTTTCTTGCCTCATACAGTCCATCGTCTTTTCAAGCTACTTCTTTATCCTGAATTCCAATCCCTTTGCCAAAAGGCATAGCTTAGCAATTTCTTCAGATAAAAATAAAAATCCTCTTAACTTGAAGGGAAATTGTAGTATATAAATTTCTTATGTATAAAGAAAGTCTTAACTCATATTTCTAAATTTATTACTATATATTTTTGCACAATGTTGATTCCTTAAGAGGGAGACTTAGGTTAGCGGAAAGCGTTTCATAACTGGATAGTCAATAGCTGGAACAGGTTGTGAAATTTTCCTCTCTGGCAACCCTTGAAAATTGGGCAGATCCTCATTTATCTTTGATGATTATTAGTCTGCCCGGGAGGACTGGGAACAGGCTTCGTGAGTTTCCACAGTTCCTTCCAGCCTGACTTATCGTTCCTCCATCATCAAAATGCTTTTCCTTAGCATCCCATGAGCCCGATTTTATGTCCCGATTGGCTGAAGTGCACCACAGGACCCTCGTGTTTTTACCTTCTAAGAATTTACAGTTTTTAGGACTTCTCCAGCACAAGCAAATCAACAAATAAAATACAATTAGCCCAATTCACACACAAATGGGGCAATGTACAATCTGGGCAAATTCAGGATAAGTGCCCTGGGCATGGGGAGTAAGGAAGGGGATGAACTTGAGCAGGGTGAAATTTGGGGACAGTGATAAGAGGAAGAAGACAGGCCTTCTAGACATGTGATGAGACCCTTCGGAGGACTGGAGTAAATTAACAGATGGGCTGTTTGCAGACTGTGGGAGAAAGAAAGCTGGGAAAGACAAAGGATCTCAGAATGGAACAAAATCAAAGAGCAGTTAAAAGGGAGAAGATGGATTACCACCACCTCGGATGTCAACTAGGAGGCCAGGGGAAGAACACAGGCCATGCCTTTTGGCAGAGGACGGACATCAGAGGACAAAGAAAGAGTTAAGGCAAGGGCAAGTTGAACGACACAGGTGGCAACAGCATTAAAGATTACCTCGGCTTAGAGAAGGGTCATAATAACAAAGATCTACCTCACCTTTTCCCTCCAATCACCCACAGAGTAGGATCTCTCAGCTGTGGCACTAATGACATTTGGGGCTGGGTAACTCCTTATCGTGAGGCTGTACGGTGCACTGTAGGAGGGTGAGCAGCATCCCTGACCTCGATGCACTTGATGCTAGCTAGTAGCATCCCCACCGCTCCAGTTTTGAAGACCAAACATGTCTCCAGACACTGCAAAACTTTCCCTGGGGAGGTGACAGGAGAGGAGGAGTAAAACGGCCGCTTTAAAAAATCACTAGTAATAATAGACAATTGAAAATCCTTTAATGAAAATGAATCTGCCTCTCACTTATGTATCTGTAATAAACCAAAAGAAGATCAACAAAACCAAATGTCATCGCATGCGCAAAGAGAAATCCAAACAAGATTAAAATGCTCAAGAGCAAAGATTTCCACCTAAAATTTCTTTGTATCTCTGAGGACCCATGAGAAAACACTGTTGTGAGTCCCCGTTTCAATTAAGTGTCAAATAAATGCATTCTCGTCTTTGAATTAAATCTTTGATCGCATGAAAATACAAACAGTTCCGGAGGAAAAACATTTTAAGGTATTATTTATTGATCTTTCATATCTTAGTTGAAATGAAGAGATTATCAGACTCTTTCAGAGAACCAAGTACTCGTTCTTGTTTTGAGGGAAAGAAACTAAGACGAGTAAGCAGGGTGACATGTGTATTTAGTTCTGCCCTTGCCCTTCAACATTCTCTCTAGTGTCACTGAGGCTGAAAACCTGGAAACTACATTTCCCACCATTCCTTAGGAACGAGGCTTTCCTTTACATTCTGCCAACATAAGCCATTCACAGAGCCCTGGTAGGGGAAGAGAGGGAAGACATTATCCACCAGCAGCAGTAAGAGTCAGATGTGTGCGTATCGACAGATAATATATGCAGAATTTTGTTGGGATCTTCCAAGTGGCTCCCTGAGAATCACTCCATTAAGCGTTGAAGACTGCTGATGTTGGATACTGGCTTCTTGTCGACCCTGCACTTCTTGAGTTCTTCATACCAGCAAGGTATGCATAACAGCCCATCCTTGACCTTCGCTACCTAATTCCTCTAACAGTGTGTGAGCAGACAATTCTCTATATTCAATCCCTTCCTGCTCACTATACCTAGAGTGATTTCTGGTTACATTACTCACCTTGACTAATACATGGATAAAGCCTTCAACTATGAGACCGGTGTACCACGGAAGTGAGAAACACTATACTTCCAAATGATGTCACAGTCACAGGTACTGGGACATCAAGTGTCAAGGGACACTATCTCATCCATTGTGGGAACCGAAGACCAAATTTGCCTCCTGGCTTCCTCTCTCCCAAGGCCAGTCCTGCCCTAAGGAATGCTGGGCTTATCATCATGAGAACTAAACCTCCAAACTGAACGTAAACACTGCCCTCTCAAGGTTTCTGATAAGTGAAGGTACTCCTTCTGATGGCAGGATGCTTACATAACCACACACAGCACGACTCCAGAAAGGTGATACATAGGTTAATACAAACAAACACTGTTCAGTTCATTCATTCGACAAAAATATTTTGGCATCGACGTACATACAGCTCTGAGCTAAACCAAAGAAGAGCAGGAGACTGTTGTTTAATCACTGATGCAATCCTAATCATTGTTATCCAATGGGAAATGAATATAATCTTCTCTGCTATTCAAAATTTTACATATACACTGTCAGTAAGATATATACTGTATGTGCAGGCCAACTCCTCTGCAAATCTCTCATCAGTCAGGAGGATTATAAGACAAACCTGGCATCCCAAAGGAGCTGCAGTTTGGCAGGCTGTAAGGAAATGAGGATTACAGCCAGAAACACAATGGCACGGGGTGGGGGACAACCGAAGAAGAGACAGACAACAAATCTCTAGGCAATAATCAATACCGAGGCAAATACTGATGGAATAATATAAGCCATGAGCATGTTTATTATCTCTTTGCAACTGTAAAATGGGAGAAAGAAAAAGCTCTGTTTAATTTTCAAATCAGTTCTATAAATAAGCACATTAACCCGAGGGGGTTGCATACACTTGGAGAGATCTATTCGTTAATAACTGTCATCACACACAGAAATGGGAAGCATCTTCCCTTCTGACGCACCATGCAGGGACACTGTCCTCCTCCCCTCTCCCACCCGTTTTTCCCTGACTCAACTGAAAAAGGCACAGAAATATTAGCAACTTCTTGGCACTTCATGTATTGAGTGTTAAAGCTAAAAGCACCATCGACATGCCAAAAGCACCTTGGTTTCATCACCATCTCTTAGAAGTGGGAATATTTTAAGCCTGAACACAAAGCAAAGCAATCAACTGGAGGACCAACCAGAAAGAGCAGGTGAGCACCCCACGCGGTCAAGCACCCCACGTTGCCAACCATCCCAAGTTCTCTGGCCCCCACTCTCATCCTAGTATCTTAATCGCAGTATCCTAAAGGCAGCGTCAATGCTTTTGTTGTTTAAGGATTTACTAAAAACATTCCAGGAGGATTTAGCATTGTTTTTCAATACGGAAGTAGGGTTTTGTTTCTGACTATAATAAAATATTACACGCTCTTTTCAAAATACCTTGAAAACACAGAAATAGAGAAAAAATACAAATAACATACAATCTTACAATCCATAGATAAGTAATCATTTTTCTGTTCTCATTCTCAACTTTACTATACACATAGATATAGAAAAAATTTGTGTTTTAAGGGGAAATTACGCATTAAGGCTCTAAACGTTAGAACACCCCTTGCTAAGTTATCTAATTCTGCCCGTGTGGTGGCTCTGTACCTTTAATTGCCTTTGAACTATTTTGCAACCCTGTAAATTGCAGATAACTGATACCAATGCAAAATAATACTTGACTATAGAGGGTAAATAAATTCAGTAAGGCGGAGGTGCAACCAACTCCCCTGCCCACTGTTCAATAAGCCGCTTTGGCAACCATTTCCAAATTCATTTCACTATTTCTGACCCATAAATGCGGTGGCAACTTGGATCTCTTTTGAACTGTTCAAAAATCTTACCAATTCCCTCACTGAAAGTGAATTAAACAAAGTCTTTAATATGTCCTCGTTTTACATCTGTATGAGAGTCACGGTTTTATTTTGTTATGAAAATTGTAATTTAACGCATAATGTTTTTTGAAATAATGGGACACAGCTACAACGGCTTCTTTGAGGCCTGCTTTATTCTTTGAACAATACATCAGAGCCCTTTTCCATGTTGATTAATAATAAATACATATTATTCCAACTGCATGATTGTTCCATACTAATGGATATTTAGGTGGTTTCTAATATTTTGCTCTGGTGAACAATATCACAGAGAACATCCTTAGACAAAATCGCATGCCCGTCCAGTTAATTCTTTGTGCAGATTTCTAGAAGTGGAATTGCTATGTCCAAATACCTGCAAATCTAAATACAGAAACCTGTTGCTGGCAGGTTGTATACAAGTATACGCCTGTGAACACTATATGGGAGGACCCATGTCTAGTAGAGTAGCAAACTTAACTGCCTGCAGGGCCAGGCAGGTAACAGAGATGTGTTACTCAGGCCTGCTGCAAGACCACAGAGCCAAGACCTATGATGGGGACTGAAGAGTGCTCGCTGCTCACCGCCTGCTCCAACAGCCATTCAAAAAAGAAACACATGGTCTACGGCCATGCTACCCTGAACAAGCCCAATCCCGTCTGATCTCGGAAGCTAAGCAGAGTTGAGCCTGGTTAGTACTTGGATGAGAGACCACCTTGGAATACCGGGTGCTGTAGGCGTTTAAAAAAGAAAGAAAGGGAAGGAAGGAAAGGAAGGAAGGAAGGAAGGAAGAAAGAAAGAAAGAAAGAAACACATGTGCACGCACTTTCCTAAAATTTAAATTGTTTGCTTTATTGAGTAAAGAAATGTCAGTGAGAAACCTGGCTTGGTTGGCATTAGCTAGTTGAAATAAAAAGTTCACTCTCTGAGACACGTTGCTTCCCTGTAAGTGACAGAGAAAACTTCCAGCAAGCTGTATATCCTTATGATCAAGTAAGAACTCACTGGGGGAGGAGAGCCATTATGTTAAAACAAATCAAAACCCAACGAACCTGCATCTGTAGTCACATCTTCAATCAATACGAAGTAGCTAGAAATAATCTAAAAAATCATTTAGATACAGGAACCGACATTTTAAAATACTGTACCTTATATTTCTAAAACTCGAAGAGAGTTCAATTTATCCACCTGGTAACCTTATCTCATCCTATTTAGTTTCTTTTTTTTTTTTTCCGGATAAAATATTTCGGCACATTTATTTCAAAACGATCATTTGCCCCCTTCAAAGTGGTCAGAGTAATTTGAATCCTCGGGGATTCTTTTAATTTTATGACCAGAGACACAAAGCTTGGAGAGACCCACAGAGTCTTACGGGGATGACATCTGAATATCCCAAGAGAGTCAAATAAATGCAAAACCAATCACACGGTGAAAGAAGTAAAATATCTCCTCGGGGGAGGAAGTCATCCATGAGTGGATGGAAGAATTATGCAAAATGCCACTTGAATCCAAGACCTCAATACTCTACCAGTGAGGTAGGTAATGCACCAGAGATGTAGGTGTCGCCAAGGAGGTTGTGGGAAATGCAGGTCCCACCCAGACCTCCAGAATCAAAATCTTCATTTCAATGAGACTCCAAGTGGTTCACTAACACAAATTCAAGATTGAGACCCACTGGTCAAGAAATAGAAATAGTCACAGTGACCAGTATTTCTCATGAATGTCACAAATATGAATAAAGATCAGCACACTGCAGCCTTGGCTGAATTAAAAACTGGGTGAATTGAGATAGCAACTCCAACGTACCTCAGTGAGAATGATTTTTTTTCCTTTTTGGATGTCTTTTAATCTACTAAAGGTTTAGAATCGTGCATAGAAATGATGGAATAAATTAATCCGCAGTATTAAGAGTTAACCTCTTTATACTTGATATTATAAATACCTTATATTATTTCAGAGAATTTGGTATATGGAATATCTAATAGGTTATAGGCTTGGAATTCTATTTTAAAATGTGTACGTGAGTAACTGGTTTAGATTTGAATTTAGACATTAAAAAACCATTTGTTAATGTGACTGGGATATTTAAGAGAACAAAACTTGTATCTCTGAGTTTAAAACAATAGTTTTATAAGAATAATTTCAATACTTGGAGGGATTCTTTTAGACAATTAAAGGACTTTAAAAGAAATATAAAAGTGTAGTTTTAAAAATTTAAGGAAATTTAAATTTATCCTCATAAAAGTGACTTTGAATTTTGCTAGAATTAAAAAAAAAAAAAACCTAGTTCTCCTAAATAAACAAGATTTTGAGCGTGTAACTTGACTATCCCGGATATCGACTAACTCCAAAAATGTCCCTCAAATAATCTTTTCTGTGTACAAAAGTCACCCTCAACGTACATACAAGAAAATCACATTTACAGCCAGATCTTGGATAAAAGAGAAGAAAGGCAGCACTGGGATTGAGTTTATGTTGGCATTGTTTTCAATAATTAAATGCAGGGCTTGCTATCGGCATTACCCAAGTGTTGTTCTAGCAATAGAAAAGTGTGAAAAGAAACAGCATTCCCTCTGAAAACTCCATGGGCATTTTCCGTATGCCTTTGCTTTCATTAGCTTTACGCCTTAGAGAATCTAAAATCTTGGGACTTCAAGATGGAATTCGAAAATGCGACAATTACTTTTATAATATTTTCTTACGTACTAACCTAAATCATACACGAAACTTCCAAATTTAATGTAACGGTACTTTACAAAACACTAACAGTCCCCAAATTTCTTCCTCTATCCCCGACACCTGGAACACGTACATTTCCTAATGGGGCAGCTTTCCTCAATTTTTTAAGTGCCTCTGTGATTAACCTGTAGAATTTGATTTCTCACCTCTGCTAGCTTCTTTCTATAACTGAAAGAAAGCAGTGATATGCATCTGGTTATGTAAGTTAATTTTAACCCACATCCTAAAGACAATCAGGTCATATAGAAAGGCCCCTACTCAGGAATCCACATTTCAGAGGCAGCCAAGGCAAGCACTTCAAATGTGTTATCTAAATCTGCACCAGAGGATTTGTTAATTAGCATACAGGGTGTCAGAATCATTTTTCATTGAAGAAATGAGTGATGTTACAGAATTGTGGTGGCTTGGAAAGCAATACAGGACATATTGCATGAGAAAATAATAAGAATTGGGCAAAACCAACATCTGTATACCCAAGAGCCATACTCTGAATTCTGCCATTCCACCCTCTCCCAGCACCCACCTGTCAGAGGACTCTGCCTGGTCCAGCTACACACCTGACACCATGTCTGTTTCCAAGAGAACTGTCAAGGCACGTGAGGCACAGTGGCTTCTCCCTCACTTCACAAGGAGTACCTGGGAGGCTTGCTCGTTTTTTGCTTTGGTTTTCATTCTTTCTTTTTGCCAGCTCACTAATTAATATCTATTCAAACTCTGATCGAGATTTGCTTTCATTAGAACATTGTAACATACCACCCACTAGCCAGGTCAGGAAAAAAAAAAGAACTAGATCTCCCTACCTCTATCTGTCAGACTTTTACCAAAGAATCAGACAATTTTTAAATTATCCGATTAGCATAAATCCCCTGGCAAGGACTCTTTTACCTGTTATTTCACACTGACCTGGGGCCCTATTTCCTCCAAAAGGCATATATGTCTGTTTCGGTAACCAAATATACAGCACCTAAATATTTTTGACATTAAAGGAATGCTTGGTCATATTTTGCAGGAAAAATAGGAGTTAATTACCAACAACTCGAGAAGACCATCAAGCCATATTCAAAAAATGACACAGCTTTCAAAGTCAGTAGATTTATTTCAAAAGCTTATTGTGTGTTGTATATAAGCCGGGCAGTTAGTCAGCACAAATGAGAAAGCCAAGAGGCGGTCCTGAGATGGACAAACAGGTATATACAAAACATAAGAACTGATTTAAAACCAGGCAGAGAAAGTTCCCATTTTCATATTTGACACTGCCTTCCACTCTCTGCTGGCTTTGTTCTCATTTCGTATCATTTTTGCCAGTGCCTTAAAAGGAAGTTGCATATGCTCCATTTTCAATCTGGAACACTCATTATATTTTCTTTCATGAGAAAATATTCTGAGCTGCCCATCCGTTAAAAAAATGTGATAAACAGATGTGCCACTTTCTAGTGCCTTAACACCGTCCACTCAGTTCTTCCCCTGATGTCGAGGTGGACTTTTTAGAACAGAAGTTCTTAAAGGATGGTCCCTAGACCAGCAGCATCAGCATCACATGGAAATTTATTAAAAACACAGTTTCTCAGGCCCACCCATAGACCTAATGAATCAGAGGCTCTGGAGGCAGGGCCCAAGAATGATTATAACAAGCCCTCCGGTGGATTCTGACGGACACTAACGTTTGAGAATCGCTGTTCAAAATTTGGCACGTACCTGGTTAAACTTGAAAACACTGACTACAGAGTACCCAAGCTGTCATCTTTAGAGGGAGGGGAAACAGATGGCAAGGAGGTGCATCCTTCTGTCATGCTTGACTGGCAAGGTGAAGGATAAGCGATGATGCACAATTCACAATATCCTTACTCCACCTCACTCCAGTATCAACATGGCCGCCATCTTTGCATAGGCTCTTAAGTTACCAGCCACCATTCTACAGCTTGCTGCAGGCAGTTTCAAAACTGTTGGTGACTCAAGAATACTGATTCTTCTCTATAGCGCTACAGAAATAACAAAGGCAGGTTAATTAAATCATCACGGATGTCCATGTCACATGGTATGCAGTGGCATGGAGGCCAGTCACAGCAGTGCTCTGAGCCCGTTTGAGGAATGTGCCCAGAAATTTTGGTTGTGTTTCAAAACGTGATAAAGTTGAGTCAACCAGCAGAGAAGAGACAGCTCATTCAAACCAAATTCACAGCAGACTACTGCCTTGATGGGAAAGCTCTCCTCCAAGGAAAGAGTTGATTCGGAAGTGAGTTTTGGCTTCATTTTTTAAGACACTTGATTTTTTCGAGTTTTCGGTTCACAGTAAAATTGGATGGCGATACAGTGTTCCCGTGTGAATGAGTGTTGGGTTTTGTTAAATGCTTTTCCTCAGACTATTGATATGATTATGTGATTTTTTTTTTCAGCCTGTTGATGTGATAGATTACATTAATTGATTTTCAAATGTTGAAAGAGCCTCACACAGTTGGGAAAAATCTCGCTAGGTCATAGTGTATAATTCTTGTTATAAATTGTCGGAATCGATTTCCTTATATTTTGCTGAGGATTTTTGCATCTATGTTCATGAGAGATATTGGTCTGTAACTTTCTTTTCTTGTAATATCTTTGTCTAGTTTTGGTATTAGAGGAAAGCAGGCCTCAAAGACTGAGCTAGAAAGTATTCCTTCTGCTTCTACCTCCTGGAAGAGATTGTAGACAACTGGTATTTCCTCCTTAAATGTTTGGTAGAATTCACCAGTGAATCCATCCGGACCTGGTGCTTCCTGTTTTGGAAGGTTATTAATTATCGATTCAATATCTAATACTTATAGGTCTACTCAGATTTGATTTCTATTTCTTCCTGTGTCAAATGCGACAGATCGTGTCCTTCAGGGAATTTCATTTAGGTTATCAAGTTTGGGAGCATGGAGTCTTCCACAATAATTCTCTATTATCCTTTCGATGTCCATGGCATCTGTAGTGCTGTGCCAGCTTTCATTTCTGGCATTAATAATTTGTGTCTTCTCTTTTTCTCTTAGTTACCTTATTAATTTTATTAATCTTTTTAAAATACCAGCTCCTGGTTTTGGTGTGGAAACAAAGTAAATTTAATCCAGTTCTGCTGGAAGGGAACTTCACACTTGTTTGGAGAAGACTGACTTGGACACGACTAAAACAATGCGATGTGCTGGACGATGTGTAACATTTTTGAAGGGATGAGGGAGAAGCAGGGAAAGGCCCATCGAAAACAGAGCAACACTGGAAGACCAACAGGAATAAGGCGATAGGCGAGTGCATTAAGGCATAAGGAGCTGGATGTACTCCTTGTTTATTATCAGTTGGTCAATGTAAAATGGTCCCTCCGAAGATCATACACACTTAAATTATCGTCAGCTTTTCCACTCGTAATACCTTCTTTCAACAATTAAGGGAGAGAAAATCAGGCTGCATTTCCATTTTTAGGCATATCTCAGCTTTCTTGCACTTGGTATTTTCGTACTTCACAGATGTGGTATTTTTTGATAAATTAAAGGCAAGATTCTCCATACAAGGAAACATATTACAACTCGCTTTCTTGCGGTGCTCTGGACCCAAAGCCACAATATCACCAAGGTCTGTCTGTACATGTGAGATACGTTCAGGTTTGCTAGATAACCTCCCCAACACTCCTCGGTTTAGCTCCCTGTACCCTCCGACATGCATGGCCTGCGCTGAGATATAAAAGTCAAGGTTACAGGGAAAATATGAAGACATACGGAAGCATCTGTATATATACTTTTCTCCCAAAAGTTGGAGAAAAAAAGATACTATGCAATGGTGCAAATGGAGGATCTCATCGGAAATAGTTATGTTTGATTTCCTTTCCAGAATTCACAGCTCAGTTTTCACTCTGTGAATGGCAACATTACTATTTCTTTTCCTCTTAATGAAATTCTTTGTATCATCACGCAATATGCCAAAGACACATTTGAGCATCAGCTTTATGTAATATTGTCGTTATCCGGAGGTCACTATTACCAATTTTGAACAGCCAAGGTATCAAAAGAGATGAATGCTGCCATCATCGAAAATGATCTAAGTCCTTTCTCCGGGATAGTATGACATTATTACGTGACATATAGTAAATAAAAGGAAAAAAGTCATCAACAAGCACTTTGGAAGATTCCATTAAAAACAAACAATTATATAGAGCCACTTAAAAACAAAAAGATACCAAACATTCTCAAGTACTATGAAAGTAAGAAAGCAGGAAGGATTAAATCGCTGTTTTCTGCATCGATAAGTATCCCGTACTTCACAATGTACCGCATTCGAGCTTATCAGCTGGAAGGACTCGAACTCATGATTTTTATGGTTTTGGTGTTGCGCGTGGCTCCTGAGATTTTTTAAAGGTGTTTTACGTGAAGTGGAGAATCGAAATGCTTTGGGGTTGAGGCAATTCAAGGAACTGTACGGAAACAATAAAAGACATGAAAAGTGCAGATTATGCACCTTTAAAATTATTTATGATGCGGGGTCCTGTAACTGTACCTATGGATTTCCTTTAATAATCACTTAATTATCTTGCATATGTGAAATGATGGGCAGTCAAAAACATCATCTCCAAGGCTTCGGGTCATCTGTCATTCTCTTTAATCAGACTGGACTTGACAGCCATGATTTCTTAGTAGAGTGAATTTTATGACCGTCAGTAATGGGATTCAAACACTACCAAAATGTAACGATTTCTGGTGAATACGCAATACAGTTATAGTGATATTTGATGAATGGAGCCCCTGGGAATAAATTGAGTTCCTTAAACTATCACTACCACTAGTATGACATTTTTTTTTTTTTTTGCCTTTGTTACTTGTGTGAATCCAGTACTGCTTACATTTGCAATGACATTTGAAAAATGACTCAGTGAACAGTTTGCCCCTTGGAGGTGTTTTCACTCCGAGCTGTTAGAATGAGTAAGCCAAGAGGAAAACAAGGCGGTGGGCAGGATGAACGGTTAGTGTGTAGAAGGGCTATCAGAAGTCAGCTCTGGCATAAGGTCTACTGGTGAAAGACGAAGGTCTTGGTTTCATCTGGTCCCATAATTCGTAGTGAGATTCACTTGTGGGGCATTAACCTTGTACCCCTGCCAGAACACCAGTCTCAAATTCTGATCCGGTGGGTGTGGTGTGTGGCCTGGGTACCATTACACTATAAAATTTCCCCATGAGTTCGTTGTTTACCAAAGGTCAGTAACCGCCTGCATGGGGAATAACCCTTTATCTGAGACTTGAATGAATTCTTTTAACTAGGAATTGAGGAGCTGCCAGCTGCCTCACCTGTTTGGCCATGAAATATCCTTATCTAATGTGGAGCCTAGTTTTGCCATGAGCACTTATTGCGGTAAATGTGCGATGGGGGTACACTCTCTGGCTCCTGGAAGGAAAATACATTGGCAGAACTGTAATGGTAATTTTTTTACAGGCCCGGGTGGTGGTCTTTATTGCAATTTGGGTCAAGGCTGAGCATGTACTGGGTATGTATCCCTTTCAGTATGTACATGGTCACTGGAGACCAGGACTTGAACTGTGAAATCAAGCTTAGTGGTGGTCTAGCATGCAAGGTAGGCACAGCGAGAAATTCACATGAAGCTCGGTGTCATTTCCGTATAGCTAGGCAGGCAAACGTTTCTCAAAAGGCTCCCTCCAAATGTGCACTTGGTTGGCGTTCGAGATTTTTATTCCTGTTACCTAAAGGGGTGGTACGTTTTAAATCAGGGTAGATTCTGTTGGCAACGACAGCAAAGTACCTTGGGACTTTTCGAAAATCCAACGGTGTCACTGACTACTTTGATAGTCGGTGAATGCAAACATAAATAGATTTTCTCTTCTTTTATTTCATTTCATCGAGTTCCTTAATCTACCCAGGTGCCATGCTCCATTTTCAATACGCAATCCTAGTAAAGAATAATTTTAAATTATCAGAAAATTTTGCCTTTCTAATTTTCAGGGAATGTAGAGAGACCGTTTTCTTGATTTGTCCCAAGAGACCTGCCATTTCAGAGAAAATGCTGCAAGACGTAATGAGCCAAAGACAGGCACCTCAGCCGAACTTTAATTTCTAACTTAGTTTAGGGAAGTCAATTGAGAAAGCTTCAAGAGTATTTTCAACGCTTCTATTTATAGTCTGAAAAACTCTAGACTGGGGTATACGTCTTTAAAAGCCAGGAACTGTGAGTACCTATCAGTGGGAAGATGTGTTTGAACTTCTTCTGTGAAACATAGCAGGAAGGGACCGAGTCTTCACAGTCTGCGATTTATATTTAAAATGTTCAAAACCAATTGAAGCTAAGCACAAACCTATAAACCTGAAAAATCCAAATATTGGGGCGGGGGAGGGGGGAGGGTTATCTGATATAATTAATAGACCAGATTTCAATCTTTAGGTGAAAGATCAGAAAATTACATCTTCCTTGAAATAGCTCTTGTTTTTCCAAAAGCTTTAGGACACTGTTCTATTGAGGACCTGCGTTTGAGACAGGAAAAGAGGCAAAACCGTGAGGGGCAGAGCTGGCACTCGGGCACAGTGGCAGACCCTAGAGCTGAGCCCGTAACTAGTACTGAACACTGCTGCTTCTACTACTCCATCAACTTAAGACCCTGAAAATGGAGCTTTCTTCCCCAAAGTGAAGGTGGATCACTATAAAATATCCTCATCGTCTGCCAAGTCCTCCTGTGATCAGCAGCCCGTTTTTTTCTCCTTCTCTTTGGGGTTGGGGGCCTGGCCAGATGGACTGTGTGGGTGGGTGGGAGGCAGGAGAGAGGGGTCCTGGCAGACAAATGACCTACACAAAGTGACCAGGGACAGCCGAGAGCTGGAGCCCGCTCCAAACATCTCGTAAGAGCCAAGTATTTAAGGAAAAAAAAAAAAAGAGGACGAAAAGAAAAGGGAAAAGAGGCAAAAAGACTATCATCTTAGACTTTCAATTAATGTAAATTTATGCCTCCTGGATTTGTGAAGAACAAGCCAGGCTGGTTAAGTAAGGACGAGTGTCGGGTGGAAGTCAACCAACGTAAATATATGCCAACGTGTGCTTAGCCAAGCATATTACTAATTGATAACTTGTTTATACTAACAGGCAGTCAAGGCATCTCCATCTTAGTTTTTCTTCTATTGCCCTAGCTGAATGACCCAGAAAAATGTACCCTGTGAATCTCGGCAGATGCAGTGGACCTGGGGACGCCAGCACTTTCGTTTCCATGGTGTAGGCTTACACACAGCCAGCAAGAATGAGAAAAACGAAGTTCAGAGGTAAACTGGCCCAAGGATACACAGCTCACAAGTGTCAGGACCAGAAGTCAAACCCCAGAAGTGTCACTTCAGAGATCTTGTATTTAACTTTAGCCTCGACACAACTGGCTTCAGAAAAAGGGTTGTCCGTGAGCCGCATGGAACCATGGCAGAGCCTGATTGTAATTAACTGTCCCCTGCCTCCACCGATAAACAGACTGAAATAGCATCGTTAGTTAACTCGGATCCCCCAAAGTGTCAAATTTGACAGGAGAACTAAGTCAGATCTCACGGGATTAGAATGAATAGCATGGCTAGACAGATTTGCTTTAGCGGTGAATTCATTACATCTACGACTCTCCATGATCCCGGCGCCACCTGGTTCTCTTCTCCCTTCCATGCATTTTTCATACGATGTCACCAAAATAACTCAAATTTTGAGCAGAGCTTATTAAACAATGGGCTGGTTCAGCAACAGAACTGACCAGGACAGAAAGTAATGACTTACATACAAACATATATTTTTCCTCCTAAGAAATTGAATAGGAGTTTTAGATGAAAGGTGGGCCCGAGAAATACAATAAGGTTCCAGGGAACAATCTTCATTGTATTAAAATAATTGAAGCAAGGCAGTAAGTGTTGGAGCTCAGAATCTTCGCCGTTTTTAAGTAGCTCATGATAAGAATACAAATGTTACATTGAATTGAATGTACAGGAGGTAAAAAAAAAAAAAAAATCTTTCTTGCATACCTGAAGAAAGAGTATTTAAAAATTTAGCAAACTCTTTAGAGTGAAAAGAATCTGTTTGCTTACTGCCAAGATCTCTGGATTGTGACTTCTTCTCACGTTGAGTCGCTTTATTATCTCTCATAATTGTGTGCGAAAGAAAGTAGACATTTATTATTGGACGTGTCCTGCGCCCATCCCCCGCCCCTGGTTCTTCAGGCACCTCCGTTCCGTTTTTCATTTTGGAACTATCCCTTTCTCTCTCGGTCCTAGAATAGAGTTGACTCTACTCTCAGCCACTTGGGTACACACGTCACCCAGGCCTGGCCAAAGAAAGTGCCACCACGTATTTGAATCCGTAGATGAGAAAAGTTTATTAGAAATTATCTGGTATCATTTGCTAGTGTAACTAGGGGAGAGGAATACTCTTTTGCAGCTATAAAAATATAAGCCTTGAGCTGCCAGTGAAAAAAGATGGTCTAAAAATGATCTAACCTAGAGAAAAAAATAGGTCTGAGAGTCTGAGACGAAATAAACTGGCTTCTGGGCATGCGACCTGTGAAGTTTCATAGGGTTCTGCAGTGGGAAGGGCCAGAGCCATGGTTTAATGCCATGCTGTTGTCGATTTAAAATTCTTAATGATTTTGGACCGATGGACCCTGCACTTTCATTTTGGACTACACCCACAAATTATGTAGGCAGCCTTACCTAAAGACTTGGTTGAGACCTCTGGATCCAGCCTCATCTGAAGTCAGACCCATCCTGGGACCTTTCAGTTACATGAGCCAACAGATCCTATTTTGTATTTAAGCTAGTTTGGGTTGAGATTTCTTGACATGCAATTTAGTCCTGATAGTATAACTACAACTTAGATGATTTTCTTTCTAACCTTCTATCCAACTGTAGTACACATTTTTCAGCCAACTCATAATTATCCCGCCTTTTTCTAAAACCCTTCATTTGTGGAAAACTATGTACTTTGTAAGGTATCCCATTTTGAAACAACTATAATAGTCTTAAAATTCTTTCATAAATTTGTGCCTATTAGTTCGATTTCTAAACCCTAGAACTGTTCAGATAAATTATACCTCCTGCCACAAGCCAGGACTTCGAATACTTCAAGACAGCGATAGTCACATCTCCCAATAATTCACCATCATTAAGTTGGACCCCGGTGTCCTCCAGTCCCCTCTTATTCAGTATCCAGATCCTTGAACGTCCCGTGCAACATCCAGAGTGCCGATATCGAGACTGAATGCAAATTCCAACTGTGAACTACAATGGAATTCTTCCTTTCCTGATTTTGGATGGAGCATGTCTGTCAATGCAGACTGAAATGACATTACCTAAGGCAACTGGCGAAAGCCAAGCCCCTGGTCAACTGAAGATCCCCTACGACGGTGTCAGCTGAACAGTTACTTGTCAGGCCAAGCCTCGTTTTGCACTTGAACAAGTGACCAAGTGCAGGGGTGGGCAAACTGTAGCTGGCACACCAAATCCAGCCTACCGCCATTTCTTTATAAATAAAGTTTTATTGGAACGCGGTCACGCGATATTTTTTACATCTTGTCTATGATGGCTTTCATGCCACAATGTAAGAGTTGAAAACTTATAACAGAAACTGGCTAGCATGCAAAGTCAAAAATATTTATTAACTAGCTCTTTACAGAAAATGTGTGAATCCCTCACTGAAACCAACGAGACAAACATTTATATTTATGCTTGTTAGGTTTTATCATGGATGTTTGGGGCCTCCGTTCCAGATTGGTGAGATTTTATTTAATTTCATCAATGTGAAATCTACGTGTGAACTCTTTTAATTCATAAATGGCCTCAAACATAATTACATTGTATTCCCTATATGTACTGTCTTCCAAAAATCAATTTTAATTGCAATGGGTGTGTTAGACCACATAGGAAATTACCCTTCACCCTTGATTTTAATCCACAAGATGGGGATCTAACGCTGGTATTACCAGTTTTACTGTTCATGGGACTAGAAATGTCAGAGCAATGGTGTCTGATAGAACTTTCCACATTGACGGAAATGTTCTACGTCTGAACTATCCAAGATGGCGGCCACTGGTCACATGTAGCTATTGAGCACTTGAAATAAGACCAGTTCAACTGGGGAACTCTACTTTTCATTTAAGTAACTCGATGACTTTATTTAAAATGAATATAAATACACACATGTGGCTAGTGGCTACTGTTCGGGAAAGGACAGCTAAGATCACTAAGAAACAGAAAAGTTCTTAGACAGTTAAGAATACTAAGGTCCCTGCTCTATAAGCAACATTTTTTTTTCTCCAAGGCCTTTCTAGGGCTCTGCTATAACTGCCTCAAGAGAATCTCCTCATTTTCTGGTATCCGATACCGACAGATGATGAGCGGGCCAAATTCCAACTCGTCCGGGATAGCTAATAGCAAATGAGGAATTTGAATCCAGCTCAGGTGTGAAAGAATTCTGGGAAACAAATAGACGATCAACCAAAAAGGCTAGTTCAGCAAGAAAGCATGCAAACTAGAACACTACAGAAGCTATTCAGGACTTCGTTAAGTTTTAATTTTATTACAAATTCTTTATTGAACATAATAAATCCCTGCGTGGACATTAAACTTTGTGGTTAGGACTGGAGATGAAAGTCAATTCGTTGACCTAATTTCCACAGAATAACTGCAGGAAGTAAGGTTGGGGTCTTCACTCTTTGGTGTCCAGTAAGTCTCATTTCTCTATGAAGCCCTGAGTTGTCCCACCCAAAGTCTTAGGGCATCTCTTTCTTGCAGAAAAATAGCCATTACCGCACATGGAGTATATGGAAGATGGCTCCTGTTCCACAGGGCAAAGTGATATGCTGCCAGGATTTCGAAGCTTCTAATCTATACATGGATAACTTCAAAATCTCTACTTTCCATCCAAATTACTTTCTTGAAATTCAAAAGCATTTATGCAACTGTGGTAGATTACAAAATATGGCCATGGCTTCTTACGGTCCCGTGTGCAAAGACCCTTTGCAAGGTGTCCTTGTTGACCCTCCCTTTATAAATTTCCAAATCCCTCAGACCTGGACCGGTCTTGTAAATTGCTTGCTCAAAAGACTGGAGCTAAAATGACATTATGTGCCTTTCAAAGCTGCGTCTAAAGAGGCCTTGCTGTGTCTGCTTCCGTAGCCGTGGCATGCTGCCCAGAGACCATGAAGGGAAGGAAGCCAACCCAGTGTCCTGCAGGATCAGAGACCCCATGGAGGAGAACGGAGATGCCCCAGCCAACAGCCGACGCCACTGCCAAACAAGCATGTGAAGCTCTCGCAGTCCTTCCAGGCTAGCTGCTGTCCTGGATGAACGCAGCCATATGAGTGAGCTCAAGCAAAACCAGCGGAACTCTCCAGAAAACCCACTGAATTGTGAGAAATAATAAACTGTTCGTACTTTAAACCATTTGTTACGCAATAATACGTCGCAGAAATTCCAGCTGTCTGCAGGGTGTTTCCACTTGCACTTCTCAGAGCGCATCAGACTTTACAAGTCCACAATGATACACGTCTCCATCCCCTTCTGGAATCCACGCCCATCCTTGATTGCCCACGCCCAGCCAGGTGAGGTACCCTTGCCAATGCTTCTCCATCTAGCACGGGGTATTACAAACACTCGGACCTTCCCCTAGCTGTCGGGTATGCACTGTTTTTATGTTTTATACCATGTATCCTCAGCTCCTAGAATAGTATCTGGCACATAGTAGGTGCTTAATAAATATCTGTTAAATGTCAAGTGAATGAATCGTGCATCTAGAGATCTCAGCTATCTATAGTAACACAGAAACACAGAAATAATCGGGGCGGCGGGGCGGGGAGGGGCTGCAAGGCAAGAACCACGCAAGCGCAACTCAGGAATTTACTTAAAGCCTAGTGTTTCTCATTTAATACGCGTTTACAATAAATCTAGTAAACGTATCATGCAGATTACAGCAGCAATGACCTGAATGCTGGGCAAGAAAGCCTAAATCAATTTCTTTTTTAAAAAGTCACTCACGGCAGGCAAACTGAGAGCTAACAAAAATGACAAACTCAGGCAGAGATTGACTTCTTTGGTCACTACTATAACACCGGTTCCTAGCTCACCATCAGGGCTCAGTAAACGTTTGTTGATTGAATAAACAACCGTCGAGGCATCACCATAGAAAGCACAGAACAGACTGATATCTAAAGTGAGAATGGACCTACATTATCAAAAAAAGGTTAAAATCTGTTCGTTATACCAAGGTGAAGAACACGGGGAGAGAGGTAACATTTTGGAAAAAATTCTATCATATTTGTTTTCAAAGTCTGGGCACATAATGGGCAAACATCATTCATCTGAAAAAAATGAATGAATGTGGACTGCCAGATAAGTGAGTTAGAACGTGTCTCTATTCTTCCTCGCATCTTGAGAGGTGGAACTATCTCTTGTGTTTCTCTATATTTTCCACTCTGCCTAGCATACCAGGTGGAAAAAATGAAATTGTAATAAATACTTTAAACCTTTCATTATGGAAAATTTCGAACATAAATTAAAGTAGAGAATCATTAAATGAATCTCCATGTGACAATCACTCTGCTTCGATGATCATCCATTCCTGGTCAATGCTGTTTCATGAAAACCACATCCACTTCCCCTCTTCCAAGTCTATATGAATATTTTGGAATGAATAATTGGTTTAAGATCCAGTTAATAACTATCACCTACAATCCAGTAAGTGGAATTTCTAGACTTATTTGTATTTCATGAACACTAATTAATAGCATCTTTTCATTACCGATGATTTTATCTAAGTATATGAAGAATAACCCACTTATAATGGCTTCTTAATTTAATTCATCCACAGAAGACCAAATGTCACACTAGAATAAATTATTCATTTTGTTAAATCAATTTTATATTTGTTGCTCTTATTAAGCCATTTTTCTTCCTGAGCATCTGAAAAATTACATTTTTCAAACATGACTACGGCAAGCCACATTTTAAAAAAATCACTTACGGCTCACCTTTTTCACCTGTACCAGATTTTTCAAAATGCCACATCTTTATACTTTCTGTGCCTTTTAGTCAAAGTATATAACCCAACTGTAGTTTATTCTAATTTTCAGAATACAAAACATTGCTGTATTGCTAAGGTTTAGATATCATATTAGTTAAATGTTTAGAATACCTGAAACCCATTTTAAAGCAGATCTAACATCAATCGACGTCTTGAAATATACCTGTATAATAAGGAAAATTTATCTTGTCTCAAATATATTTTATGACCTAAAAATCTGAGTCAAATCATTGACTGTAAACTTAATTTGATTTAAATTATGCAGTAGTCTCCCCTTATCTGCAGGGGATACATTCCAAGACCCCCAGTGGATGCCTGAAAATCTGGACGGTAATTCCCCCTTATTGGTGGATAGTAACCATGGAGAGTACCCAACCCTGTATATACTATATATTCTCCTAGACATACATGCCTATGATAAAGCTTGATTTATAAATGAGGCACAATAAGAAATTAACAAAGATAACTAATAATAAAATAGAATTAGAACAATGTACTATAATAAAAGTTAGGTGAATGTGATCCCTCCCTCATCTCCTCTTTTCCCATCTCCTTTTCCTTCTCCCCCTCTCCCCCACCTCTCTCTTCGTCTCTCTCTGTCTCTCTCTCCCCATAGTTGATATTCTGAACAGAGAATGATTCGCACCCTGGGAGCGAGATTTCTTCAGGTTACTCAGAATGGCAAGCGATTTATAACTTATCAATCGTTTCTTTCTGCAATTTTCCATTTAATATTTTTGGACCATGCCTGACCGTGGGTAAGTGAGACCGCGGGTAAATGAAACTACAGAAAGTGAAACTGCCAATGAGGGAGAATTACCATCCAGATTTTTAACATTACATTTAGCTCTGTATTTACTCGAACATCGTTTGAGAAGAAAATGTGAAGAAATGAATACGATTCTTACACAACTTTTTTCTTGGTTTGAATATCAGTGACTTCCCTAAAGCACCCGCGTTGTCATCATACAGAAAGGGTGGAATGAAAGGAGCAGGAAGTGTTCTGCCCATGGCTGCGTGGGAGGAATTATATTCACTGACAAACTGATTTCACTAGTAACTCTACAGCTGTGGGTCTCAAACTCTGCTTCACACTGGAATCACTAGGAGCATTTCTAAAAACTTCTGATGACCAGGTCACGCGCTGGACCGATGAGTCTGGATCTCTGGAGATGGGACCGACGTGTGTTAAAGCCAACTTGGCTCCTAGCAGTTCCCAAGAGCCAATAAAGCACATGTCTGCCCAATTCCATGCTCCGTGATGTTAATGTTAGCAGCTCGAAACTGGCAAAGCTGGGAGTATTTACACCACAAAAATGGGCAGGCACTATAAATCAGGGCTCTTTATCTTCCCAGGAGACAGCTAGTACATACTTGCAAGCACAAACCAGTACATCACTGGGGTGGGGACACAAGCATCAGTATTTTTTCCCCCCTCTTTAATTACCCCGCTTCCACTTCCACCCCTGACCTATGGATGTTACTGTTTTCCCCTTAACAACTGGATCTCTGAAGGCGGGGCGTCCCGTCCCACACGCTCGAGGCGTGCACCCCGGGTCTGGCACACCCGGGACCAGGTACACCTGGGGCCTGACACTCCCGGCACACTCGGGGGGCCTGGCGCACATGGGGTATGGTCCGTGGCTCCACCTGGGGCGCGAACCTAGGACCTTCTACGTGCAAAGCAGACGTGCTAACCACCACACTATGGAGCCGACCCCCAAGCATCACTATTTTTTAAAGTTCCTGTTTGGTTCCAATGTGCAGCCAAGACTGAGGACCAGTGGTCTAGACGCAGTGGTCTTTAAATTTGAGGGCTCACCAGAATCATCTGGAGGACTTGTGAAAACACTGAGTTCTTGACTCAGTGGATCCGGGGTGAAGCTCCAGAAGTTGTATTTGCAACACGTGAGGCTGATGAGATTGGTCCAGCGACCACATTTAGAGAACCGCCCGGTCTAGAGCATTTAGCATCAATGAACCAGTACACTGCTTAATCCTAGAAACTGACAAGAGACAAAAATAAACCGATCACCGCTAACGACAAGAGCTAGGGAACAAGCCCTAAATACTAGAAATCTCTATCCGAGCCTCTCATGTCCCGCCCATTCCTTACCACTTACCATCCATTCCCTGGCTGTATTCATTCATTCATTCCTACCACCATCTCCTATTGAGTCTCTGTTATATGTCAGGTATGATACGAGGTTAGGAAAAAAAGCTCAAGGGGGACAAGACCCAGTCTCTGAGCTTATATCCTGGTTGGAAAGACAAGCAACTAGACATTCAATCAAAGTAAGGTCTGCTAATTGTGCCATCATAAAGGATATGCAGCTTGCTTTAAGAGCTCAAAATAAGATAGGGATCAAGGAGTCTGCCCAGAGGCACTACCAGCTGACTTGTGTTTTTACAAGAGAGTAAGTCAGATTAAGTGGACCACAGGAAGGAAGGAGATAAACCATTCCAGGCAAAGCAAATTGCTGGTTTAAGTGCCGAACGGCATCTTATAAACAACATATTGATGCCAGTGCGTCTCAAAATCAAGTGGGCATCAGACCCGCTCGGGGAACTTGGTAAAAATACAAAGGCTCAGACCAGCTCTAGGGGCCTGTGTGTCCTTACTGACTCTTGGGTGATTCTCATACACGTGACCAAGGTTGGAAGCCCACGGGATAAGAGAATCATGACCAAATGGGATGGGACAGAGCAGTAGCAAGGGACCCCGATGGAAGGAGGAGCTGGATTTGAGAGGAGGCCCGGGCTGGGCAGCGAAGTGTGATTTGAAATTATGGTTTAAAAAATACTGAGGAATTATTTTTCTCTTCTGCTATGTCATCTGGGCATGCACTGGCCCTGAGGATGACCAAAGAGCCGTGACTTCTAAAGCAGGGGTGAGCGAACAGCAGTCCGCTGGTCCCATGTGGCCCGGCACCCACTCTGTACCGTGCACAAGCTAAGAATGGCTCTTACACTATTAAATGGTTGAAAAAAATTAATGAATCCTATTTTTGACACAGGAAAGTTACATAAAAATCAAATTTCGGTGTCCATAAGAACGTTTTACTGGAACACAGCCGAATTTATTGGTTTTCGAATGATCTGTGGCTGCTTTCACGTGACACCAACGGCAGAGGTGAGTAGCTGCGACAGAGACTTTAAGGCCAGCAAAGCTGGCCCTTACGGGAAATGTTTACGGACCCCCATGCTGAAGACTAAGCCTCTTGGGGTTTAGAGCTGGGGAAGATTCTAAAGGGTGAGGGAAAGGGAGTGACTGACTCGGCCTCAAGAAGAGTTTCAGTTCCCCAACGTGGGCCCAGGTGACTGGTGGCTTCCACGTACAGTGGAGCCCTAGCAACCCAGAGAGTTGGTCTCAACTCCAGCCGAGTCCTCAGGTAGCGGGTGTCTTCTGGGACCATATGAGCAATGGCTTAGAGAAAGGGTACCAAGATCATTGGCCTTGAGAGCTGTAGGGAAAGTACAGAGGCCAAGTTTATCAGGAAGTAGAGCACCCACCTTCCAATGCCATCTTGGGCCTTGAGCATCGCGGCATCACTTATGATGAAATGAAGACCAGAGGCCCCACTTAAATGGTCTTGGCCTGCTTAATCCCTCAGGGAGCCTGACTGTATGAGCAGGGACCCTGACCCCTGCACAGCCTCTCTGCCTGTGAGGCAGCTGGCAGCTAAGGTTGGTTGAATTTGATTGCGGAAACGAGAGAAATGTGGCATTGCTCAAAACTCTCTCCTTTCCAAACATTCTGCTCATACTTCGATGACCTTATCTTCTATCGGCTCTCCTTGAATTTGAATATTAAAGCCATTTTTCTTTCTGGCCTCAGTGACATACAGCCAGAGGGAAAAGCTGGAGATCCCAGGAGCAAGATGGATACGCACACCTGTGGCCTCGTCCCCAGCCCTGCACCCCGCTGTGGTTGGCTGCAAGGAGGCTACGCCTCGCTCCAAATATATCTGCTGGAGAAGATCCCAGATTTAATCTACTACTCCGCTCTGGGTGCAGGATCTGTTAATATCTTCCAATTACCTGCCTCATACAACCATAGCTATTTTAAGCAGAAGGCACTAAGGCTTCCTCATCAAAGAAAACCTTCTCATTTCCAGAAACTTCTGTTCAAAGAAAAAAGTCATAGAGACCTTGAGCTTGGACTGGGCCCAAAGTTTGGATTTGATCTCTTCGCAACCAGAAGCTACAGCGGTCTGGGGTTCTTCTGGGTAGAAAGTAAATATATGCGTTGGATAGACCATTACTTTATTTGCCAAAAGATGCTTGAATAGACCCTGTAGTTATGCAAATATAAAGTGGAGACTACAATTAGTAAAGGAGGTTGGAAATGCTAAAAATGCAAGAGTGGCTAATGAGGAAGTGGCTGTAGGAGAAGTCGCCTCATCACAGATGTCTGCCTTAAAGAAACGGTTCTGATCTGCGATGGACTTGGCTGCCCTTTGTCTGTAGCTTCTAGATGCAACGTCCAGAGGCCACCTGTACTCCCCGGCCCACGGTCCTTTCAGAACGAACCATGGCCGGTCTCTCTCACCTTCAGATCTGACTTCTCTTTCCGACTCCTCCTTGTTCTTCCGTTCCTGTCCTCCTTCCTCCTTGCTCTTGGTTCTCAAAGTGTGGTCCTTGGAACAGCAGCTTGAGAATTTCCTGGGAACTCGTTTGAGATGAATTCTCAGGCCCCACTCCAGACCCACCGAGTCAGAAACCCTGGCAGTGGGCCCAGCGCTCTCCACTTTAACGAGTTTTCCAGCGCGACTCTGATGGACGCGAAGGGGAAAACGGTGTTGAAATAGTTTCCAAGGACAGAGCAGGAGCGACGGGACTTGGGGGAAGGCCTTGAGATCGGAACAGCACTTCACCTTAGAGAGAAGACCTCAAGAAACGAACTGAAGCCTGCTGGTCCAGCGCCAACCTAGACTATTCTGTCGACATCCTGTGCGCTGGGGAAGGCGTGACTGACCCCACGCATCGACCACGTACCCGAGTCGGGCAATAAAGACCTGATATGGTGGTTCTCGCTCCAAAGCAAGAGGGCTCCATGACAGGGCACAGCCAGCGGGTGTCTGTGTTAGGGTGACAGCGGGTAACTGGCAATCTGGAACTATGGTATGACCAGGCTCCAGGCAGAGAGGGCACCTCTGGGGGTAGCCTCTTAAGCTCTGAGAATGGCACTGGAAGACAGCCAGCTTGGGTCCACTACTGTCGGTTCCTTCTTTCATACCAACATCTCTGGAAGTCGTCAATACTACCTTCTGTGTTTCCACAAGTTAATGAACCCAAGAAGTCTCTGGGTTCCCTGTAAGTCGCGTCGACTGTGTGGTGTGAGGTCCCATGCTCGTCGGGTTGCTTGGAACGGCTCACCCAGGTTTTGGCTCCCGAGTCTACGATGCCTCTTCCTTGGTTTGGCTGGGCTCTGAAAAAACGGAATCTGTAACCACTGCAATCCTGCAACCCTGCCTATTATCTCCAGAATCTTGCCAAGTTGTAAGGTAGCACTTCAACTGGAACAAGTTAGAAGCACACGCACCAAGCTCCAAAGTGCAAACGATTTCTCTGCTGTGTTTTCGGTGTGGGAAAGGGCCCTGGCTCTTTAAAATGTTTCCAGGATCCCGCAGAAGCAAAGTATAGGGAAATCAAAAGCTTTATTTTTCATTTTCAAAGCTGCTTATATAACCACATCTGGCATAGGGAAAAAAGAAATACACGTATCCCAAACTGGGACGGACGATCAGACGGAGAAAGGCCCTAATCTTGGTGCCTAACGGACACATTTCAAAGTTGGCTGCTCTTGCTAGCTCTGCCCCACCTCCCACCCACCCAACCCGGGGGCTTGAATCATTAGCCTTTTCAGCTTGGAGGGTCGAATCCACAAGGAGAGTTCTGGAAATTAGCAGCCGTCCCTCCACCGTATCTGGTGTTACATAGTATCATGACCCCCCCGCAACTGCCAGAGAAACGAAAAAGGGGTTTGTTGACCCCAAATGTCGGGGGAACGCCCTGGGACTGAGAACAGCTTTCTGAAACAGATCCTCAGATCCCCCGGACAGCCATCCGCTGCGGGAATCTTCTCTGAAGTGCTGCACCAGCAGCTAGAAATGTGAGAATGAGTGGGAACACCTGCTCATTAGGCACAGCTCTTTTGAAGCACAGCGGCGAATGGAAAGCCACTCAGAGAATGATCTCATCCTGTTAACCCAACAAGGGTGCCCAGATTTTCACAGGGCATTGACATTGTGCACAGGAAAGAGGAGAGGGATTCATTAAATCGGAAAGTGTGGAAGAGCTTGCTTTAGGCTCCAGGGCCCAGCTGGCTCAGCCCAGGGAGTCGAGCTTTCCTGCTCTGAGCTCCCCTCGTCTGCTTGGAGCACCACAGCCATCGGTCAGAATTACTGCAGCCCCTGAAAGACTGAGGCAGCTGAAAATCTAGAGACTCCCGAGAAACATTTCTGGGAGGTTTCACTTTGGGACATGGTAAGAAGTCTACTTAGCTTGATAAAATAAAGCAAAGAATAGATAGAATATTTCAAGTATACGCGCAGTACCGGTCTTTCAAAAGACCCGCAGAAACATGTGACTGCATTCTTTTGCCTTCCTTGCCCACAGTTAACCAAAAACCGAACCACGCCCCACCTGCTGGGAAACAAACAAGCTAACGCCTTTCACGAATTCTCAGCAGCATGTGCCTATCACATTCTAAAGTCTCCAGGTTCATCTTACAGTGAATGGCATCTGAGTCCCTGGCTTCTGGAGAAAGCACAATCTCTGGAGTCATGACTGGATAAATACCATTCTTCCCAGTTTCAGTCAATACACTGACATCCATTTGAGGAAGGAAAAGGAGACCGAGCGGTCGCTGGAAAAATTTTTAATTTCTCTTGAAAACTTCCGGGAAAAATCAAGAAAATGTCTGCATCAAAGCATGCAGATGGGCATCAGCAGCTTTGAAGAAAATCTTAGAGGAAGTCATGGAGCACTCAATCAAGAAATGCTACATCGTCGATGTTTTCCATGGCACCGAAGAAATATTTTGTGGAAAATCATGAACAAAACTTACTGTAAGCATTGGTGTGATTCATATGGATCAAGAGTTTGAGGACTCCCTTAACTGTTTGCTTATATTTCACTTTTTATATGCACGAAAGTATTACATGATTAAAATTGAAGCCTATGTTTAAAAGTTAGCTCAAAAAATATAAAATTAACATACACGAGTTTGCCAAACTTTTTCCGTAAAGGACCACATAGTAAATAGTTTAGATTTTGTAGGCCATAGACTCTCTTTTGCAACTACTCCAATTGGCCAATGAAGCAGAAAAGCCGCCTTAGACCGTATATAAGTGAATGGTTGTGGCTATGTGTCAATAAAACTTTATTTATAAAAACAGGCGGTGGGCCAGATTTGGCTTACACCACAATTTCTCAAAGCGATCAAACATCATGTCTGAATTTTCTAGTGGGAAACACACAAAGATGTCTAGCAACTGATGAACTCTTAGATTTCTCGAAATGTGATGTATATACCAATGACAACTGTCACTCGGTTGAGGAAAAAAAAAAATCCAACATCTTTGTTTCCCCACCATCTCTTGCTTTCCTATTTAGGGGGATCGTAAATTTGAAGTGTTCCCCCTTTCTTGTAGATTTCCTAATCACTACTTATTAAGCAATCTTCTCCTTACATATGTGTATTCCTAGCCTCTTCGTTACTCTCCCTTCTAACATTTTCGACCAGCAGCATTAGAAAGCTACCCCCACATGACTCAAAATGCGAGACTCGAGAATAATAAATGTAATAGTTGTATTAGCAATGTCCTTTGTCAAAGAAGATGAAAGAAAGACTTTGAAGTCAAATAAGGTAATAGAGAATCCATGTCTGTGCCTTCTAAAATTGTCGAAAGGGTACAAAGTAACTTTAAGAAAGTTACATTTCCTTATTCTCTAATAAAATCTATTTTACCTGCTTCAACATGAGAACTTAAAAAGCTTTTGAAATTTTATTCTCGTATTGTTTGGTTTCGATGGCATCGCAACCAGGTTTTGTACTATTCATTTCAGTCGCATGCATATGGCATTCTGATCATGCTGCAGGTTAGAGAGAATTCTGTTTCAGTTTAGTTTTGAATCTCTATGAGTAGAAGAGGCTATCCACCATAACCAAACAATCCCCAAATATCAGTGGTTTAACAGTCAAAGTGAGTTTTTGCTATCCCAGACTAGTGAAATTATACAGGGGTGTTGGGGGGCGGTCTTTAAACGGTTGTTCAGGGTCCCAGCCACCTTCCATCTGTGGACCCCACCGCCTCTAACCGTTTAGACCAGGATTTCTCAATACTGGCAGGGCTGACATTTTGGGCCAGATCATTCTCTGCTGTAGGGTGCTGTCCAAGGCAGTATAGGATATTTAGCAGCATCCCTGGCCTCTGTCCACTAGATACTAGAAGCATACACACCCATGACCCATTGTGGCAAACAAAAATGACATCTGTAGATATTGCCAAGCACATGCTGAAGACACAACAGTCCCTCCCTCCACGCTGAGAACCACTGACTCAAAATCATTATCGTCACTCATCAGAGGTTATGTGTTCTATTTTTACCCAGGAAACTAATTTGTGTACGTTAAAAGTTTTTAAATATTGAAGTTCCTTTTTGTTGATCTAGTACACGTGGCACACGATCCCAATAGCTGTTGGAAACAAGGCGCTTCAGCTGGAAAGTCCACTATATCATCTTCCCATAAAAAGCAGGTGCCCAGTCCCCCCGCCTTGAAATCGTTCACATGCATTTCAGAATGATTCCATTAGCCAAAGGAACAACTTCCATCCATGAATCGAATAATTCTTTAAAAGCCTGAGTAAAATGAGTTCCCTTGGGAGTTTTACCAGACCTCAGTAGGTACCACTTAGTATTCAATCCCTCCGCATTTAAGAATCCTCCATCCTATCAGCTTCTTTCCAACGGAAGGCAATAGTCTATGCACAAAGCCATGCCTGCGAGTGAGAACAAATCCCATTAGACTGATTGTAAAAAATGGCTCTTATATAAGGCAAACGTTGGGACCACTGATAATTACTTATATAATTATCCTAATTCCCTTGAAACTACTACCTTCATTCTTGCTGATGTAAAGCTGCTGAAAAGTAATCAAAGGCAGGCCTGTGTCTGTTCTATGTACCCATCAGTATGTAGTGGTTGCTTAGGAAACAATAGTATAATAATTACGACTGATAATGTTTATCCTACGACTGGCACATGGTGGAGCCCATGAAGTCATTTATCGGAAAGTGCTATCTTCGAGGCAAAAGGAACAGTGCGCCGTCCAGTATAAACACTGCCAGACACCGCACTAAAAACCTAAAGGCTGTAATTCACCCAGCTCAGGGGACTGAGAATGAGCGCCACCATCAAAACCAGTCTTGGAAACCAGGAGGTCTCAAGCAACATTTTTTATTTCAAAAAGGTCACAGGAACCAATAAATCCAATTGTGACAAATTACGAAATCGAGAATGATCAAATAGTAATGGACATAAAGGCAAAAATCATAATAGCAATAACGTTAGGCTCGAAGAGATGGGAACATTATCAGGGAGAAACACCACCCCAGAGAAGGAGAAGGAATCACTGGAGCAGCTGATCTTGCTCAAAGTCCTGGGGAAATCTCTCCAACAAATATCATTAGATCCTGGATATCTCTATTGTGAGCCGCCCACGCACTGGGAAGGATAGAGTCCCGAATTGGAACCTAATGGCTCCATTTATCATTTGGAAACCATCTCCTAACAAGCATCTATTTCGTTTTCACCTGTGCACAAAAATCATGTGCCCTCTCTCCCCTCCTTCCTCCATGTTTCATGATGTGACCAAAGGAGGAGGCATCAAAAGATGTCACTATGAGATGAAAGAAACTTCTTACACAATGAGTCTGGACATTTGAGTCATGGAAACATTTACTAAGATGAAGACTGTAAATAGATTAAAATCTATGGCTCATCGTAACATCTGAAATTGGAAAAGAAACCTATCAAATTTCACCATTTTAGAACATAAGCAGAGTGTGTGTTGAGTCAAGAAGGAATCTTCCTGACCCGAAAATGCCATGCTCCCCACAGGGAAGGGGACACGCTAGGGGTTGAAGCGAAGGCGTCTTCCCAGGTTTGCCTGGAACTGAACCCCAGATGCTGCTGTCAGGTTATCTGTGGTGGGCAGTGAAACCCAATGCATATGTTATTACCACTGTGACTCACTGCTACACAGACTAACCAACATTTCCTGACACTTGTGGTCCTCAGCCTCAAGGGTAAATGATAAACAGGAAGCAAGTCATTAAAAAAAAAAAAAAAAGCATCTGCTTTTAGGACAGTCTAGATTGAATTTACTTTACTATGGCATTCCGAGTGGGTTAGCTGGTCTACTAACACGCCTCACACAACCATATCAGCTCCAAGGAGAAGGAGCTGCAGTCATTTCAAAACCTCTGTTCCTACAGGCTCTTTATCTTATTCTTAGAAATCACCAGCAACTTTTTGGGCTTGATATGGTGTTCCCCAAAACAGATCGCACAACTCCACCGAATGAATTCGGAGTTCTACACTGCTTCCAACTGGATAATCATTGTTCAATACGAGAAACAAGCCCCCAACCTAGAGTTCATTATACATGCCACTGACGATTCATAATCAGACCCTCCAACAATTATTCCAGGAGGAAAATCACTAGTTTTACCCGCAAATTCAGATTACCTCCACAATGCAGACTTTTTTATATTCTGACATCTCATGACAGCGATTGTTCTTTTGAGTAGACTGCATTCATTTAATTCTCTAACAAAATGTACAAAGGCGGTACTGGTTCGAAAGAAAGATGGGAATAGCTGATCGGATGGTTGTCTAGAAGGAAGTCTACTCGAAATTTTAGGAATGCCCAATCGCTCTATTTCCTTTGGTAATGAAGATAGAAATCACTTCTTTCAAGTAGAGGGAAGAAAGCACTGTCGACTATACCCACATTGTACGAAGCGAGGCCATTCGTGATTGATTCTATAGCTCTGGAAAGATATAAATTACAACAAAGAATATAAATATTCTCCTTGCCCTGAGATAGTTTTATTGGTTCAAAAGGCAGCTCCACGTGATTATATGAAACAAATGATGCCAGCACAGAAGAGTGGCATTGATTTCTGCAGTATACATAGTGGCTACAAGTAGGAACTCTGGAATGATGGTCAGATCTTGAGTCTGCTTCTTCGTTGGAGAGTTAGCTACTTATCCTCTCTGACCCTCAGTGTCCTCCTCTGCAAAATGGGAATAACAATAAGACCTACCTCACTACGTTATTGTGCACCTGTTGTTTATTATCAAAGTGACTGGGACATAGTAAGCCTCAATACATCTTAGATAGCCAAGGTAGGAGACAGAAAGTGGAGTGACATGTAGCATTAGGAAGAGAGAGAGAAGAAGAAGGAGAGGAGGAGGAGGAGGAGGAGGAGGAGGAGGCAGGCAGGCGGCAGTTAGAACTAACATCAACTATTATGCTTTGGAAGAGGTAAATAATTACTAACATAAATAGTAAAAAGTATGTCCGCAATAGTAAAATTGCAGAACTAAGTAACAATACTAATACTAATAATATTAGTAATAAATAGTATTAGCAATAGTCTTATTAATACTAACATTAATATTTCACATAACATCATTTGGTGATTAGCAACACAAAGAGCACCACTATGATCAGTACTCATTATTATGCTAATATTCTAGACCCTAAAAACCACTGCACGGTCAATAAAAACAACACAATCTAAAACCGACCCATTTTGTACCAGAAATTATCATTTATTTTGGACACGGGGGTATTCTAAAGAGTATGATACCTTCCTGCCTTCCTTTCAAAGAAGATAATTGTATGTTGAAGCAGTATTAATAAAAAGAGAGCAATCTTCATGCAGATAAAAGGGAATGAAAGCCACAGAGGAACCATTAAAGTTCAGATTATTTGAGTTGTGCTGATTACCAATGGGGAGAAATCATTACTTTGAAAATACAGAACAACCCAAAACAGAAAGAAATGAACATACTCTTCTAGCGACGATAACTTCCCAACGATAGGCAACTCTTGATTACCTAGAAGCAACCTCTGTGCTTTGAGAATGATGGCTGTCAAACACTCTGCAAAAGATAAACCACAGATAAGAAGATATGTACTAATCAGAACTTCATTGCAATGAATAAAGACCACTTCGTGGCTACTTGTCACTCTCTGCACCGTCCGGGGTAGGTCGGTTCTGCCATGGCATTTGTTTTGTCAATGGGAATTTGTTTCTGTGTGGTTGATAATTGGGAAATAATTTAAGTACCATGCAAATTTATTGTTTGCTCCTGCAATTCTCATCTAGAAGAATCACTATGAACTCAAAGAACTGCATCCAGACGCACAGAGCTGCACAGGAATACACAAAATGCACATCCACACAGGAGACAGACAGACACACACACACCTCGGCCCCCTCAGCTCTCAGCACGTGTTAGAAGACATCCCCCCAACCCCTGCCTTTACAACAGGCCCCTCTGGTTTCAGATCACCCACCTCCACCCCTTTGCAGTGACATACAAGCTGCAACCCTGCCTACGCCTCTTCCACAAGCCAACTTCAGGCTTTTCGAGGGAAAGTGACGTGTGTAGCGTAGCATTTGTTTATTTTTTAACCTCTTAACTTGTATAAAATTGTGCGATCATTTTTATCAGGTTATCTTTGTTCTTGCTGGGTCATTGACAACCTTGTTTTTATATTTTAAGTACAGTGCCTTTCACCCATTTCCCCTACAAACCTGGTGCTTTTTATAACACGACTTTGAAATCCAGCCACAATTTCAAGAACACATATGTTGCATTATAGCAGAACTGACTGTATCTATCGTCTAAATCTTCCCCAGCATAAGAGAGAGGTGTCACTGCCAAATTTCTATAAAGGAATACAGAGCGCGGAGACAGACCGCGGTGGTCTGGTGCAACTGCCGAGAGAAACCGTTAAGAATCCCCGAGCGCAAGATCTTTTCACCCCTCAGAGGGGGACAGAGGACTGAAAAGACAGCGAGCTCGAGCTCTCCCTTGAACGGTAATCACAATAAGAACGCTCTTCAGCCAGCTGGTTACCAGACCAGTTTCTCTAATTCATGAAACCCGAGGGACTACGATCCCCAGTGTCTCGCGCCTCGGAACGAGTTCTCACTAATGGATGAGAGCAGACGGGAGACTTGTGTCTTGTCATCAGCTCTGTCCTTTCAAAATTGGCCTGCTTTATGCACACGAGCCTGATGCCTTGGAAGCTGCAGGCTGAAGATGACGGATCCTCAAAATGGAAGAAATTTAGGTGCCTATATCACCACTTGGAGAACTTGCGAGAGCAAGACGTTAAGGATTTTGGTTTGGGAGACATTCCACGTTTTGGAGTTACTTTGTTACAGCAGCTTTACCTTAACTTATTCGATCCAGATGGGCGGGCCAAACAGAGCCTGCCTGAGCACCTGTGTCCTGTTCCGGCATTAACGTTCAAAGGTCAATGCAGGAGCACTTTCCAGAGTGTTCAAGAAATCTGTGGACTTTCTATGTAATAGCTCCCCTGATAATTACAGGGGGTTAGAAAATGGTGAATAAGACAGTCTCTCTTTTCAAGGAATTTATAGTCCAGCAGAGAGAGAGAGAGAGAAACATGAGTGACTGCAAATGACAGTTACGGAGCCAGTGGTTCCACTCTTAGGAATATGAACCACAGAAATACATACATATGGTCATCAAAAGAAGGTACAAGAATGCCGAGGATGGCTCCGTTCAATGCGAAAAGTGAAACTTTTCAAACAGCCGTTATGATGGATCAATAAATTGGGGATCTTCGTATAATGGAATACTATACAGCAATGAGAATAAATGAACCACAACTGCACACAAACAGATGAGTCGCATACATATTATTTAGTGGAAGAAGCCAGACACATCCATATGTTCCATTTATGTTCCATTCAAGGACAGGCCAAACTAAATGACAGTGACAGAAGTCGGGACAGGTGTTAACTTTGGGAAGGGTTTCGAAAAGGGCCAGAGGAGTTCAAGTTATATTCTAATTCTCGACCTGGGTGGTTGTTACATGGGTATATTCGGTTTGTGAAAATTCACTGAGTCTACCACTTATGATTTAATTGCACACGACTACTCTGCTTCAATAAAGTTTGTTAAAACAAAAAAAATAACAAGTGTTACCGATGTTAAGATAGAGGTTTGAAGAGGGTACATTAGAGACGCAAAGATTCAAGGTGTCCACAGCGTCAGCTGCACTCGTTTAAGCAAGGGAGAAACAAACATTTTCTGATGGAGCGTTTACAACTATTGGGAACCTCTACCTACTACCTCATCTTGCAGCCCAGTCCAATAACCTTCAATTCAAACAACACATGTTTGATTTCCTACCTAAGTTTATCTCAAAGCCTTGGGATCAGCAGTCTTCAGGAGTCGCATCTATGCAGAAACTAAAAAAAAAGACTACAAGCAGAATTATAGGAAAATGGATTTCTCAATTTTTTTTTTCAATAAATCTGTTTTACTCCCTCCTCTGCTTTCCTTCCTGATCTCTGGACTCATTCACACATTACGAGCACGTGCACACACATATATATATATATACGGTAGGTTTATCTTCTACAAGTTTCCTTGAAGTCGCACCTCTTGACTCACTGACATAAGCGATGGCCGTAAGGTTCAAAAAGCTTAGGCCACTCCAGATGTCGGAGCAGTCTTTGCTGATCTGCTCCTGTCACGAAGTCAATGCAAGGCCACCTGCAGAGCCTACCTTTTTCTGTACTGGTTGGTACATATTAAAACCTTTCAGGACAGGAATCATCTTAGACTAGATTAAGAAAAAACAAAATCTGGACTAGTCTAGGTAAACCCACCCAGGTTCGTCAGCCTCTGGCATGGCTGGATGCTACCAGAGTCCTTCCTGCGAGACTCTCACTGGAAGCTGACTCGGGCTCTCAGCCAGAGGTCCCTGGGACTGGCACTTATGGCTTCAGGGAGCTCTGGAATTACATTCTTAAAGGCTGTCACCACAGAGGGACAAAGCCCTTCTTTACTGACTCAAGTTTTTTTTTAAAAACCTCTGGGCAAGAGCTCTCATCAGCCATGTCTGGGTGAGAGGGACGATGATCAGCAGCCACTCAGGAATACTGTGGTTGGCACGTGGAAGGAGAAGGTCCCAAAGGAGGAGAAGCCATCTAGCAATAAGAGGAAGGAGTTCCCAAGACGGGAAAAAAGTCACATATCCACAACTCCAGTGTTTTTCAAACATGGGCTATAATTGGGTGAGGATGGGGCGGGGGGGTCATGAAACTACTTCAATGGGCTACATTCGGCAAAATTAAAATTTTTCAAAGGATACGGTGAGCAGAATCAGACTGTATCCAACTCAGTATTATTTTGTGAAACTTCCGTTTTAATTATGTGTACGTGTGTGTGCACATGATGTATGCATATACTGGGTAACAATGGAAAATAGATTTCTTACTGTGGGTTTTGGTTTTAAAAAGGCAGAGTTACTACAATACTCTAGGCAACCATCAAACATCAGATTTGTTCAATATGTAAGATCTATACCTACCCATTCATGGGAATACTTAGTAATATTTCATACCTATCTCCATGCCTTTATTTAATGTGATAATGGCTATAGATATATAAAAATGCATAGCCGAGACATTTTTATTATGAACTATTACCCTTATTCAATCAAGGAGAAAATGGTTAGGAATAAGAAACGCACAACTGTAAATTTCTTTGCAATGACAGTCCAACAAAAGTGCCTAATAAATTAATTGGTTTTATCATAAAAAACCAAGAAAATTAATTTTAAAGCACTTGTTTATAACTATCTTTAATAACTTACTTTCAGTCCCACGATTAATACATTCCGGTTGGAAATCATTTGTTCGTTACAGAACAGCATGAAAGAAGAGACCTTTTTAGTTCCTATAAACTCCAGTCCCGTAGGACATGAAATGCAGGCAAGCCCATTTCCCAGCTCGCATACAACCCGGGCACTGCGAGCGGGTCCCCATCAGGGCACCAGGCGACGATGAGTCAGTCCGTAATTATCAGGTATCCGTGTAACTGTCCTTTTCTGGAGATCAATTTAGCAAATCCACTCTGCTTTCCAGAGCCAGTGCCCTTGGTTACCTAACCAACAGTCGTTTAGTCTCCTTTCCTCCCAGAGTCTCGTGTTTGCAGAGGTATCAGGTGGCCACATGCTGAGCTGGTAGCGAGAACAGGGCAGCAGGAGCGAAGGCCCTGTCCCACACTAGAAACTGACTTCTGATTAATATAAGACAGGGTTTGTCAGTGTGGGGGGACCAGTGCCGTTTTGAGGGAAAGGACTCTTCATTATACACAACTGTTTTGCTCATGTTAGGATGCTTCCCATCCCTGGTCCCTTCCCACGATGTGCCTCTAGGACTCCTGCCCCAACATTATAAACAACTACAACACTCCAGCGTATGGCCCAACGTCTGCCCCTGAGTTGAGAACCACTGGCTCTCTAAACTGGGGTTCGAGCAATAGATTTTTTTCTAAAAAGCCAAATAGTAAATATTTGAAGCTTTGTGGGCTCTGTGACCTCTGTTGCAAATACGTATCTCAGTAGTCATAGTGTAAAAGCAGTCATAAATCATATGTAAATGATCAGGCATGGTTGTGTTCTAATAAAACTTTATTTACACAAATAGATGCTGGGCTATATTTGGTTTGCAGATCCTAGTTTGCTGGCATCTGCGTCTAAATCAGCCATGCCGACTCCCCTCACCAGGTAGATTTGTGAAAAACATGAGACACCATGATAATTCTGGACAATGCAAGGTCAAGGGACGCTGCTCTTAGAGTTCTAGGAAAGCTGTCCACACTGAATAAGGGAGGCATGGAAAGAACATATCCTGTTCCCCTCCGCTTGTCTTCGGTCTTTTTTGTGTGACAAAACAATAGCTAGAGCTACCATGGTCACTTTGCATCCACAGTAGGTGCAGTCGACGTGCCGAGATGGCGCGTGAAAAAGCTGACAAAATCCAGAGCCTCTGAATCCAGTTAACCCATCCTAAAACGGCCCTACCTCTGGATTTCTTCTGTGAGACAATAAATTGTCCTCCGCTCTAAGCTTTTTGTAGCCGTGTTTTCTATGACTTGCTGCTGACAGTATCCTAATGAATACACTTTAGGTTTGATCACAAAGCTAAGGGTCATATGTTTCTACCAGAATATGAGTATGGTGTCCAGATGGACACTTGTTAGCTACCTCCCAAATTTCAAGTGTTTCTTTTGCAAATAGCAGCCTCGCTGCTGTTCTCCAAGTGCTGCTCTAAATAAAAATAGAGAAAATAATGGAGAAGAACAGCATGCTGATTGCTTTCTCAGCTTCTCTTCCCTGCTTCCTCCATGCTACCAGAAGCCCCATTCTGAGTGCTAGGCTCCCTGGGAAGGTGAGCCAGAAATGAATATTTCATTGCCCTTTGCTAGGGGTGGCCGTGTGACCTATTCTGGCCAAGGAGACTATGAGAGAGGAGTTTCAGCTTCTGCAAAAGATATTCCTCCATGACTTAAAAAAAAAAAAAAAAAAAAAGTCACAGAAGAAAAATGCTCGCAGTGCTCCATCCATTTCCTGCCTCTGACTCTTGTCATATGATGTGATGCCTGGAGCTGTGGCAACTATTTTACACCCATGAGGTAACAAGCATGAAGGTGGCTGAGTAGAAAGAAGGAAAAAACCTGACTGAATGAGGCCTCATTCAGGAACCACTTACGTCTAGGAATATATTGTTTATGCCACTGTTCGTCAACTATTCCTTTATCTGCAGTGAAAATATCCTAACTGATAAACTCAGTAAGAAAGCACGATAAGTATGCTGTTTTTGATCTTAAAACATAAAAACCATTTAGGTTATAGGGGAACTACTAAGTATAAGTGTCCCTAAATGAACTCTGAACTCCGTGTGCTGTAGTGGAGTCGTGATATCCTCTTCGAAGGAATCAGACACAGTAGGACAACCTAGTGGGGCAGTTAACTCTTCTAAGGATGACATATCCTCTCCTGTTTCTTCGATCCTTTTAAGCAAGCCTACTTTTCCAGTGTGGCTTCTACACTTGCCTTCAAAGCAGCCACCACACAGCAAAGCAATCAATGGACAAAGAGGAAACAACAGCTCATCAGCCTTTTGCTTTGAATCCTTTACCACATCGCACGTGTAGGTTATTACATCTTCTTTATGAGAAAGCGAGAGAGCACGGCAGGAGAATATAAACATTTACAGCATAATTCTTATTCAAGTTGTTTAAAATCCACTTGGGAAGAGAAAGGATTGTTCACAGTAGGAACATTTAAAGAGAATCCTCGCTAAGTGCAAAGCGATACGGTCTAACCTCCCATTTAGGCAGAATTTCAAAAAACCCAGGAAGATAAAAGTATTTATATATCGAAATCTGTATCCACATATTCATTTGTAATCTCTTCCCAACAAGAAACACTTGATTATATCTGATGACGTAGGGACAGGGGTTAGCAAACTTTCTGTAGAGGGGCAGATATATTTTAGGCTTTGGGGTTATTTGGTCTCTGTGGCAACCACCAAGCTCCCGTTGCAACTAGAAAGCAGCCACAGACAATACATAATGGGTGTGGCCGTGTGCCAATAAAAGTTTATTTATGGCCACCTAAATTTGAATGTCATATAATTTTCATGTGTCATGAAATATTATTCTTTTGATCTGGGGGGACCACACGAAAAATGGAAAAACCATTTTCAGCTTTCTACAAACACAGGCAACAGGCTGGAACTGTCTCGCACGCTGCTGTTTGCCAAACCTAGATCCCTGATCTAGAACACAGGAAAAACTGAAATAACTTCTATGTCAGAATTAAAACTCTGAATTATGCCCAGTACAGTTTTAGGCATGTATCTTCTTATGTTTGGATGATCCTTTAAAAACGTTAACACGTTTAACTATAATAGCTAGACTATTTGATTAAACACATCACTGTAGTCTAGATAAATGGAAGTTTCTGGGGTTATACATGACTACATCAGAACTAAAGTGAGATAAAGTAAAGGATTAACCAGTCGAGAAGGATTAGGCACTTTATTGCCTCCTACGTGTTTCATCAACTTAGTTAAACAGCACTCTATTCTTCAGCCTGTCAACATGATCTCAACCGGAAAGCCAAATTATGAACTAATGGCATCAGAATCAAATTACAGTCCTAAAGGAAACATCCATCAATATATCCCCAGAATGCGGTTCTCAAAAAAACACCAAGTTGTTTGCGGATGGGAGACTATCGGAGGATAAGAGTTTCAGGAATGCTGCCAAAAATTAATCAAATTTAAGTTCCTTGTTGGGGGTGGGGAAGAAAAATATGTTTTCTGTTTACAGTCCTATCAGAGAAAGCCTGATCTAGGTATAAAAACTGAAGGAATTTTGCTTGGGAGTATTCGATTCTATATAAAAAGATATCATTTTCATAATGGTATGATCATCTTCCAGCTTTATCTTAATTTGCTAGTAAAAATTATCATTAAAATTTTATAGCTCTAAAATTTCTATTATGCTTTTTCGGATATATCCTCAATATATTACAGTATTCTCTTATGTTTCATTCATTTTAAATAGAGAAAACTAAGAAATTAAGAGTCATAACTATGTGAATAAGCAATTTTTATTTTCCAGGGCAGATTTTTCACCGTTTCATCACATTTTGGAGGATATCTACCCGATTTTCTTTTTATGTCTAAGTAACCTTTCTTCACCCCCTACCTCCCCTTATTCTAATAACACTTTTATTAGTTTGGCATGTGTTTTTCCAGGATTTCTATGTAAATACCAGCATACTTACTGTTGTGTAATTCGCTATTTTCAATTAACATATCCTGGAGGTTGTTCTATATCACTGCAGAGTGCTTCCCTGTTCTTTATTTTTTACAGCTGCATAGTGTTTCGTGCTATTTTAATCTAACTTCTCATTGATGCATTTCTTAAGATTTGCTTATTCTACAATGAAATACTAAAAGAGAATTAAATTTAGAGGGGAATATTGCATGATTTTCCCATGAACGTTTTGAGGAAACAAAGATGTGACTTGCTAAAGTTCCACCTGAATTTCCAGCCACCATCCCTCAAGCTTTCCCACCAACTGCTTAAAGTCTTGTCATGAGGTTAACTTCTATGACAAATGCTACCTGTCAACTGTAATACCTTTGGGGAACTAGAATATCCACAATTTTGGCATAAAATTTGAATATCATTTTAATGACATCTCAAACTACCTTCTGACTTAGGCGTTTAGAAATACTCAGTATGTGATTATTAATGTTATAAAAAATATGTCCGTGAAACCAAAAGACTTCCTTGTAAAGATATTCGTCACATTGTTGTTCAAAGCAAAACACTAGAAATGACCTAAGTGTTAACAGGAAGTCATTCAAGAAACCATGGTATATGTAGCTGTTTATTTTATAATCCTAAAGAATTTTTAATAATATGGGAACATAGTGTCTTATAAAACTTTAAGTATAGAATTGTGTATATGTATTAGCTATGTACAATAGAACGATGAAAGAAAATAGAAATAAACAGTTATTATATCCAGCCGAAAGAATTTCAAATATTTGTATATTTTCCCTCATATTCCATATTCTCGAAAATATTTACTATAAAGTTATCTTTTACGATCAGAATAAACATGTTAAAAAGCTCTTGGTATTATTTTTGGACCTTTGGAGTTATTTGGGTATAGTATTTCTTTGCGAAATTCAAATTTATTTAACGGTTAATATATTCCTAGGTTTCAAAACTCAAAATAAAATAAAAATCTAAAGCATGGAGGGGGCATGGGGACCACCAGTTCCAATCACACATAAGCCCGTTATCCCTCTTTACAGAGTTAAATACTGTTATTAATTTATCGTGTATGCTTCCGGTCATTTTTATGCAAACACAAGACATCTATATCCAATCTCCCCTCCTTTCGAAACTGTTTTGTGCCTTACTATTTTCACTCAACAAAAAATATATCCAGAGAACAGTCTACATCTTAGACAATTTCCTGGTTCCTTTTTCCCCACAGCTGCACTGTATTTCATGTTAATTTTTAAGCAAAGTGCTCATAGATCCATTTCTTAAAATTTGCTCATTTCCTGTGATATTTTAGAAGACCAATATAAAAACTAACTCTAGGTCAAGTATGTGCACTTTAGCGAGAAAATATCTTTCATTTAGCATAGTGAGTATTCCACTTTCTAGTCCTTTATTTCCTTTTCCCAATATACTGCACACGAGATACCCTGATCACGGTATTTTTAATCACATTTTAGTTTACAAAACACTTATTACCAAATCATTAAGTACATTACAAATGTTATCTCCAGGTCTACCCTCGCAGGAGAAAAACAATATGTCTAACTGGAGACAGCTAGGACCTTCGGGACTAGCAGGAAGGTAAAGAAGACAAATGTGAGCCTGAGCCGATCCGGGCCCAGATGTGGGACTGGGTCCTAAGCTGCGGGGGTGGTGGCGCTTCACTGCGACATGTCCAGTGGGCACGATAAACGATCAGTGGCAGCAGATCCTAAAACTCAGGAGCAGAGCGATCTGCCGAATGAAGTACAGAAGCAGGCAAATCTGTGATGATCAATACCTGACATGATGTGGACCACAGGATGGTTCCGTTTGGATTTATTCATAATTCACCAGATACTCACTCAGTATCTACTCTGAACCAAGGAGGTTTACTATAAGTGAGGATTGCCTTCCAAGAGCTTGTAAATGAGACACAACCCCAAACCGGATTCAGTTATAATATGATATGGACCAATCCACAATTGCCACAACGATGCCGCATAACAAACCTCCCCATGACTCAAGGTCACCCAACAACGAGCATCTATTTTTATGCTCACAGGTTTGCAGGGCGGTGCTGTGCCATGTGAATCTAGCTTCTGGGGCCAAAGGCTAATCCAGGCGGTTCTTCAAATAGAAGCAAAACAGAAATGCACGCTCCTCCTAAGACCTTCTACCGACGCAGATACCGACCCCTGCCCGTGTTCTGTTGGCCAAATCAAGTCACCAGGCCGACAGCAGGGGGCAGGCAAGGACACTCAATCTCTAGTAGGAAGAACTGTGATACCCAGTGTAGTTTTAGAAAAGGCTCGGATTCATGGAAGGTTCAAGAACTGAGAACAAAAGCGCAATCTACCACATAGCGAATTAATGTTATGATGAGGGCCAGGCACATGAAGCCCAGCTGACTGAGTACACGTCTAAGCTAAATTTCCCAGCTGCCTTTGCAGTTAGGTGTGGCCAGGGTTCCGGTGGCCGGAGCATCGGTAGAATGACTAGTTCGATTTCAGGTGTGGCCCTTGGAAACTTCCCACCCAATCTTCCCACGTGTCCCTCTCCACATGTGTTAGCAGAACGCTCAGCAGTGCAAACCTGAGTCTCCCATGGAGGAGGAGATGGTAGCTGAGCCATTTCACCCAGGACTGGGGAGGCGGAGAAACTAAGCTACATGGAACAAGCTTACATTACAAACCTGACATGTCAAAGCAAACAGTCATTTTCTACGGGAAAAGGGGGCAAGGCCAAGATCGGTCCACACAAAATGAAGAGTACAGGTCAAGGCTAAGAGGTGTGACACCATTCGGGACTTCTAAAAATGTCAACAGAGTTAGAGGGTGTGTGTGTCTGTGTGCATGCGCACGCACGTGTTTGGGGGTGTTGAATAGAAAGCTGAGGTCGGGACCCAGAAATAACAAGTGCGCACAAATGAGACACCCAAAGAAAGCAGGGGCCAAGCCCTAAAGTGCTAAGAGGGAGAGCCCACAGCGGGGCTGGCCGGCTGCTGGGTGCGCAACCCCACCCCACCCCACCCCAAACGCATCTACCTTTCCCCTTCCCGGCACAGAAGGCAGACACCCAGGGCGCCTTCTGTGGGAATCTGAGTACTGGTACTGGGCAGAGAGCTCAAGAAGGAACAGTAAAATGCTCCCGTGAAGGGCACAGAGCAAATTTTTAGGCCTTGCGAGCCATGTGGTCTCAGTCGTAACTACAGAATTCAGCTCTGCCAAAAGCAGCCACAGACCGAACACAAACGAGCATGCCTGTGAACCAATAAAATTTCATTCACAAAACCTGGTGGTAGAGCTATTATAAATTAAGTAAAATTTTAAAAAGTTAAACAAATCAAGTGGGCTATAGTATGCTAACCTGTACCCTAAGCCACAGAGGAGGGTATTGCCTTGAGTCACAGCTCAGTTGGCCAGGAGAGGGGCTTGTGACAAAAGCAATCCCAGACCCCAGCCACCGTGAACCTGACACTACTAAGCGCCCCTGCCCCGGAGTCAAGACTGGTGACTTGGGCTGTGAACTTCATAAGAGACGAGCACTCTGGACTCCAGTCAGAGGGACCGTTGTAAAATCACCGTGGTTGGATGTATAAGCCAACGTAGAACAGTCTGGAATCAGCCACCTGGCTTCCTGCTCGCCACCACAGCAGTCTTCTGCCAGTTAAATAGTCACGCCAGTTAAGTATATAAATACCCTCCTTCCTACGTTCATCGGGCGAATTTTAACATTAATTTTATGAACTATGGTCTACTATTTAAAGCTCATCTTTGTGAGATAATTATTACGTTGTTATTTTCAAATTAAGCAAATCTCACAGAATTTATATATGAAAAACAACCAAGACAAAAATGAAAACCCTACAGTAAATTATAATTGTACAGAAATTGCTTTTCCTTTTCAAACTTGAGAAATACTTCTTTCATAAAAATTACAGTATTTCTCTATCATTCATAAACGCCTTCCTAAAATAAAAACTTACTGACCTCTGTAAAAACCCATTATAGCATAATCATAATTTTGCTTCTTGAGCTTATAGCAGTAAAACACAGACTTCTTAGAAGTTCAAGTTGATTACTTTTAGCCATCAATTTCAGAAAAAGAACTGCTTCAAATTTCAACACAGAAATAAAAGTTTCTTCTCTGAGACCTAGTCCAAGAGCAGGCCACTTCCTTCTAAACTGTGTATGTAGTCTGTTACATTCCTGAGTTGCCAGTCATGACTGCTAGGCTAAACAAACAATAATAATTTATTTGCGAGAAGTTTTAGAGCGGGTTGTATATTACTTTGCTAATTATTTAGACTATCGTCTGCCAAGTACGGTAAACCATACTTGAAAATATATTTCTAAAAGAAGAGTTTAAGCAGGAAATGCTTCTCATTTCTTTGCCAGGAAAAAAAATGGGAATGTTAACTGTGTTATCTAAAACTGAGGCTTAGATTTCTTCTAGATAATTTTCACAGCTTAAGCACATAATGGCCTAAATTGCTCAGAAGAAAGGCACATTCCTTTCTTCTGTTTCCCCTGTGAAAAACGAAAGGTAGTGTACAGCTTTTCATTACAATGCTCTCAATCAAATCATAATAGAGTTGGGTTAAACTCAACTCCAAACTAATACGCCTGCCTCCAGTCCTCTGCCGACAACTAAATCTACTTATCTAGTTTTCTTTCCACTTGGAAAACGATTAATGAAGGTCATCAGCCATTAGGACCAGAAGGCTCAAGTGTACTGTAAGGAAGTAGCAGGCATTTCCCTGTGGACTGGTTTATCAGTTCTCCAGCGCATGTCCGATGAGGCTATACAAGTACCACCGCCGATTCTTTTTCCACCCATGTTCACTTAGAAGTTTAAAGGCCGTTGGAAAGCAAACGTCACTCTCACAAGTAACTCTTCGGCCCGAAGAAAGCATCAGCGAGCAGAGTAAGCATGCAAAATTGTCCCCAGTGCAACGAATACCAGTAGGATAATTATGTTCATTTCTAATGGTCACTGTCGCAAAGTTAAACAAATAATTTGTGATCAGAAGTTTCAATAAAGATGAGGTCTATGTGCATTGTGACTGTACTCTGGTGAATTCGTGTACTTGATTATGCTAAATTCAACACGTGTTGACCAAGTCTCCCTAGGCACACTCCAGCCAGACTCCTCTGAGCCCTCTCCACTGGGTCTCAACTTTGGCTTACTAAGACCTGATCAAACACTAACTTAGTTTCTAACAGTTCAAGTCCACATCGCTAGGATAATGTCACCCCCTCAACGCGCCTGCCTGAGAAAACTCAGAGCTGACAACACCCGAAGATCTCGGGCCTCTGTGGGAGGGGAGGAGCCTAACTCCGGTAAGTGCCAGTTAGCAAACCCAAGGGGGTTTCACTGGCATCCACGCCCGCTTCTCGCTTTCTATAATTTTTCACTTCCCTACTTCTACTGAGAGCCCCGCTCACTTGCTCCCTACTCCCTCGTTCTCCCCGTAAAATGCCCAGTCACCTCTCCACAAACAGAATTTGTGTTGAGTTCACACTGGCCTCCTTTCCTTATTGCAATAGTGTATTCGTGTTCCTGACTAAAATCTGTCCTAGCACTTTAACTACTGTCTGGCTCTGTTGATCTTTGACAGTGTGTATTTGGTTAGACCTGTGCCCACACACGTGTGCTGATTATGTAAAGAAGAGAAAATAGGAAAAGGCGTTGTTTAACCAAGATAGGATGTCGGGCTGTGCAGGCCATAAGGTCTCTATAGTATCTATTCCACTCTGCTGTTGTAACAGCAAATGTAGCCACAGACAAGAGTCAAATGCATGAGCTTAGCTGTGTTCGAAGAAAACTTTGTTTATGGCCACTGATGTGTGAATTCCATATTATTCTTCTTTCGATTTTTTTTTTTCCGAACCATTTAAAAATTTACAAAAAGATTTTTAAACCATTTTTTAGCACACAGGCTATAGCAAAACAGTCAGTAAGCCAGTTTTGGCCCATAAGCCAGAGTTTGCCGATCCCCGCTTTAACCTACTGATAATTCTCTTTCCTTGCTATGGCTAGCTTCCGAAGTTCAAGATCATTTGATGGTAAGAGTGGTAGGTTTCAGGACTCTATTTCTCAACAAACGCAAAAACTGCTATCAATTTTTTCACTGAGCCCAGTATGAAATGAGTGATTTTTTTTTTAAAGTCCATTCCTTAAAGATAAATTTCTATTTCACCGATAATGTATATTATCTCACAGCTAAACTTCCACGGCAAACTCCAAAGAGAATAACAAAGTAATCAAGTTGAAGTGTGTGCGTGTATGTGTGTGTGTGTGTGTGTGTGTAAAGAAAGAATGAACAGTTAGAAGGTCCATAAACAGTGAGAATTTCCAGGTCATGCTTTTAAAGTACAAGTAGGTTTCACTGCAGCTGACCATCTATATCAAATTCTGATAGCAAGAAGGTGAAAT
>NW_024340697.1:2815213-2861741 GCF_902729225.1 Pteropus medius
TAATAATTGGCACCCAATCATTATCTCAAAGCATTTGCCATTTCGCTTAAAGAAAATAAATGAAGTCAGGCTATTCAATCCATGAACACGTCTCTGTTTAATAACACCCCTATGAGCTTTGGGTTTCAAATCATTTCCCTTAGGCGAAGGGGCATAATCGTGTTTTTCTACTGAACTGCATTATTCTATAAACACTTCAAAGAGTGCGTCTACTTTACAAATGAAATAGTCGATACGGAGAACAGTAACAATAAAAATATATGCCTATTTTAATACTATTACTGGTTTATAAGGCAATCAGCTGTAATGCTCTAATCTATAAGGATGGAAAATGATATATAACTGTTACCAAGGAAACAGAGAAGTAAAATTGCATGTAAACTATCAAGCAGTTTAATAACCAGAAAATTAGAAGAACAAGAAAACACATCTCCAGATAGAACCATGACACACTGTGCCACCCACGATGGATGCAATCGAGGGTCACAACTCAAAAAGGTGATGTAAAGGGTCGCAACTTGCCAGCTATTCCCAACGCTTGGCAGCAATTTTTAAATGAGGATCGTAAGATGATACCGGGTTTTGGAGGGGCAATTTGAATTCTAATTTTTCACATGATTAAAAGGGCACGAATTCTGGGAATAAGTGGTTAAATATAGCTGCTGTTAAAAGAAAAAAAAGAATGCTGCTTATTAATTCCAGTGTGGATTAATATTCTCTTGGAAATTTCTGTAATTATCACTCTCTTTACTCACAGATAGGACATTTAGCAAAGATCAGGTATGCTTCCCGCAGCCAAAGCTTTCTGAATTAACATTTAGAAACTCAAGTTCTTGGGAACCGAAGGCCAGGCTGAGGCCCGGGGTCAACTATGTGTGCTCACCTCTAAACCAGCAGATTCTGAAGCACTCGAATAACGCCATTGATCAAAGCTAAATCCTTTAGGAAGATTAACCATTTTACAAATCAGGAAAATCCTGCAGTGTAAGCACTTTCTATACTTCACCTTTGAGAAAAGAACTTCATTTCTGTAACAGTGTTTAAATCACGCACACGAGACCATTCCTTCAAGGGCTGAAACAAGCAACTGCAAACATGTGTTTCTGCATGCTGATGACCCTCCGAAGGTTTTTCTATTTCAGCTTAGGGACCGTTGTCGAGCTCACACCCAGAAACCAGAAGGATCTCATCGGCGCATAAGCTCAGGACATGTGCAGCTTCTCTCTTTAGAATAAACACTCGATGTGGATCGCGTTAAGGATAGAAAGGGAAATTCACACTCATTTACTAAATTTTAACCTCTTTTTAAAATAACATACTAAGCCCCTGCAGCCTGGCTTGGATTTTGCAAAAACCCAGATTTGTGAATATCATGAAGGCATCCTAGAATTTAGTAAAACGAGCCTAAAACATCTTTTCCCTGACACACACACACAGCACCGTCCTCCCCCAAGCTTCAGGGTTTGAGGACCACATCTAGGATCTGGACGTTTCGTTAACCGTATCGTTTTTATCGGTTGAGGCCACCCAAATCTACCTTGGTTACTTTCAACGATATTACCGGTTGATCCTCCCTCTCCTTCGGCTTCAGCTCTGTCCATCACACAGATGGCACCAGGCAATCACTAAACTGTTGCTCACAGCCGTTTCCCATCCATGGTTCATGATTTGACAGCTGTTTATAAATCAGCCATAGGCAGAAGCAAGCTGGAAGTTAATAGAATGGAGGTGTGAAGCCATAGCCCTCGATGACATTGGTGCGGTGCGAAACGAAACGAAACGAAACGAAACGATGTGCCCTACTGCAATCATCCTCACCTTGACCCATCTGTCTTCTGATGAGCAGGGCGACACCTCATCCCTGGCTACTCCGAGAGAGACATATTTACCCACCAACTGTATACCTCGCACCTATCCCTTCTGAGTCACACCGGGGCCCTCACCTTGGAAATCTGCTAGTGAGATTAAGACCCACCCAGGTGAGTAGAGAGGGAAGGTGGAGATGGACAAGAACAGTCAGTCAGAGACCTGTGGATGTTGGAGAGAGGGGAACAGCTGAACGGCAACATCCGAACGGAATGTTTCTGAAACGGCCCCGTGTATAATTGAGCAATGCAAAGTCAACATCCATTTGGGACTTGGGCTACCCGAAGCTGCTCATTCTTGCCCGATTCAATCACCACGGCCCACCCTGACACTAAGGAGTGAAGGAACGCCTAGAATTATTCTCTCTGCACTGCAAGAGAGTCTAAACCCTGTCCTAGAAAACCCCTACCGTCTACCTCCTCAGGCTGTGGTGGCAAGTGCTGTGAAGAGCTCCAGTCCTTCCAGACACTCGGGCAGAGAAAGCGGGGTATGGTCTTCTAAGACTTCTCAGAGCAGGTTCTCACAGTTAACGCCACATTGCAACAATCAGAGACCTACTTCCTGGGCTCCATGAAGACTCCACAGGCGTAAGCAGGGCAGAAGGACGCTCTGACGGTGTAATAAAAAACCTAGGCGGCCCAAAAGTGGCAATGTTCTTCTGTTCTCGGCACCGCCTGAGAAATCTGCTGAAAATGATGATTTCCCTTCCGTTTCAACAACATGGCCACTTGGAAGCAAATTTCTAAATCTTTTCAAGGCTTAGGACTACAGAATTACCGGAAAGAAGGCTAAAGGTCTTTCTCTCCCTTCTCCTTGAATTCGGCATCTAGGTCACTGCTGGGAACACCTGGTCAACCTACAAGCTGAGTTTTTCCAGTGTGAAGTGTCTCCACCTGGGGGCGGTGGGGGTGGGGGAGGGAGGGCCACTTTTTGTCACTGGCTGTTAGGAGTAGCCAAGCTCTGAGCACTTCTGGCTTCCCCGGGCAGCTGCGATTCCAACCATCTTCTCCTAGCCCCGAATTATACGAATTACACATGTGACCCCCCAAGCACCACTGGGTCTCTTCCTAAGGGAAAACAAACTGTTGTGAATACTGCTGCCTGTGTGGATCTGTGTGTGGGGGCTACACCCGTGGACACACAAGCCTCACAAGCCAGTGAGAGAGAAGTTGAACGCAGCAGCCCCTGGCCACCTCGGCTCAGTCCTGTCTCAAGCGTCGCTGCCCTCTGCAGCGTTTGCTTAGCCCCCAGCCTCCCGAAAAAATAAAGCACCAAGTTGCCCAAGCGGCGGCCCTGGGTGCAAACGAACCGGCGCAGCCCCTACCTCGAGAGCTTTGCAATCTTCACAAAGCTGAAGACATCCATGCAGGCGGACGGGGACCCCGAGCGCGGCGGCTCCCTTGCCCTTTCTCACGCCAGCAACGGCAGCCTCGGCAGCCCCATGGCCGGCCGGGACCTCAGCGCGCCCCGGGGCTCGAGTGGCGGCGGCGGCGGCGGCAGCGGGTGGCGACGGCGGCCCGGGAGAGCCTGCACCTGGAGGCGGCGGCTGCTACCCCCCTCCGGTCGCAAGCTGCGTGTGCATCCCGGAGCAGGACCATTGATGGGCACCCATACAGGGAAAACTCAATGGAGAGAGGGGCGGGCAGGCCGGGCGGAGGGGCGGGGCAGGGGAGGAGAGCCGGTCGTGCCCCGCCCAGTGCGCGCCCGGTCGGGGGGGGACTGCTGGGCGCCTGGTGGAGGCGAGGCCTGGGCAAGAAGGGCGCTGCTCCTGTTCTTGCTCCTGCTCCTGCTCCTGCTCCCTGGGCTGGCGGCCCGTCTGCCCCGCACGGAGGAGCGCAGACTGAGCCGGGAGTCGGCGAGCGAGCCTGGCACACACGCGCGCACCCCTCCCGGCACTGCAGCTGCCTCCCTGCCTCCTTCCCCAAGCCGTGTCCCTTCTCCTCTCCCCACCCCCACCCCCACCCTCGGAGGGGGTGCTTTCCTGTCACCCGCTCCGTGTGCCTCCAGATCTGAAAGATCAGCCTAACTAACAGACTCGGGCACACCTTGGGACCGCGATCACCACCCCCCCCTTTTCCCTCCCCAAACCAAAGGAGAGCCAGACACTGCAGGTCGCCCGAAGCCTCGGTTTGTTTTATAAACAAAACTAGCGATGGGGAAGGAGCAGGGATGACCGAGGCCGGATCGATCGTCAGCGGGAAGCGGAGGGAGATAAATGCCCGGTGCAGTGTGGGCTCCGGTAGAAGAGCGCAGAGTTCCCACCGTTTGCCCCCCGAACCGCTGGAGCGAGACGTGACAGCTGGGCTGGCTGGGAAGGTGTGTCTCTGGCCAGCGGCACCAGGGCAGCGTCGGAGAAATAAGAAAATAAGAACGCGAGGCGTTTGGGGTAAAAAGGCTGCTTCTTTAACTAGAGGGGCATAGAGATGAGGGTCCCAGGAGCTCGTGGCGCGGACATTAATGTGAATGGGGTTCGGGGTGAAAAGGAAGAGAAGGGAGGAAACGGGGATCTGGCGGGCAGCCAGCTGTTTTCTCAAATTGAGCGGTGGGTGAAGAAGGAACGAAAAAAAAACAAAAAACAAAACACAAAAAAACAAAACCTCACTCAAAAAACAAAAACACAGAAACATAAACACTCACCTCAGGCAGAGCAAACTCCAAGTTGCGGCCATCTAGAACTCCTAGCCTTCTCTTTTACATAATTATCTGGGATAATCGCCCCTCTTCATTAAGTCAGTTCTGCCTCCCCGGGGCTCCAGCTTCCTGGGGACCCTTTTTCTTGTCTTCCCTCTCTTGGAGTCTCAAGGCCTCTTCTCTCAAATCCTTTCAAATCTCTTCCCCAGACTCTCTGAAGGTCAGGTGGCTACCCAAACTGTGTGTTCTCCTACTCAGAAGCGTCCACCTGATGGCAGGGCCACCGCAAAGAAAAGATGCCACCCCCTGAAATGCTGGAGGATCTGGCCAGTGCGCTTCTAGCTCTCGGAGGGGATCAGGAAAAAGGAAATAGATTTAAAGTTCCCAGACTAATGGTCCTATCCGGGTCTGCTGTTGTCTGTAAAGGCTTCGGTATTCAAGCCTAGTGCCACCGCTTTTTTGAAAAAGGCATTTCTTTAAAAAAAAACTAAACAAAAAATCAGTAGCAATCTGAAGAATCTCAATGATTTGAAACTCAGGCGTAAAATTACATTATTTAAAAAAAAAAAGAGAATCAATTTTCCTTTAGCTTCTGATAGACTAGTTTAGTTCCACGAAAAGGCATGGGATTCAGAAGAGGCGAGAGGGACCTTGACTTTTGAACACCCTACTGTTCGTGTAAAATAATTAGACTTTGGGTCTGCATCATGCTTTCTAATTTTTGAAGCACTTTTACATTTGAGTCTCATAGCAACCCCGTCACATAAGGAAACATGTTTTAAAACGAGAATTCTGTTGTTTTTATGCCACAATCTATCCTCCACGTACTAGACAAAGAGATATGTTTTAAACATGGGTCAGATAAGGTTACATGTCTCATGCAAACTCTACAAAAAAAATCTGCATTATCTTTTGAGTTACACTCTTACGATGACCGGCAGGCCCTAGAGGCATGGCCGTCAGTCTCCCAGACCTCATCCGCTGCTCCCCACCTCTCTCCCACCTCCACACTTATGGGGCCCCAGCAACAATGGCCTCCTTGCTGATCTTCAAACTCTGCAAGCATCCTCCTCGTACTTTTGCCTCTTTGCCCTGGTTGTTCCGAGAGCCTGGAAGGCTCTCCCCTCATCTATTTGCATGGCCAGCTCCCTCGTCCCATCACCCCATCGAGTCTGTGCAAATATCACTCCCCCAAAGCCACCTCTGAAAAGCCTATTTAAAATTGCAAGGCCTCCACACCCCGGACTCTGAGGCCCCATTAACTGCTTTTTTTTTCTCTCTCTCTCTCCTTGTTTCATAGCACTTATCTATCACCCACTAGTGCATTACATAATTTATTTTTCTATTGTTTCTTGTCTGATTCTCTTGCTGGAACGAAAGCTCCACAAAAGCGAGGATTTTTTCCTTTTATTTTGCATCGATGGATCTCCAATGCCTAGAACGGTTCCTTGGATATAGAATTAATTTAATAAATATTTGTCGAATGAATAAATGTTATGCTCATTAAATTCGCAGCGAAACCAACGCGGGCCAAGCATCCCCAGTGGCTAGTGCACCATCTCTCACCTGATTGCTGGTGACTGGCCATCTCCCCAGCACTCCTCCATCCCTGCGTACCTCACCCTCCTTGGATGGCTAATGATGGCAGGGAAGGCCCTCTCATAATCTCCAATTATTATTCCCCTTTCTCTTTTTCCCCAAGAGACTGGCCACCAGCATCTTTCTTCATCTCTGCGTCAACATCTGGTGGAACAAGACCGGCTCTTGATTGGAGAAAAAAAGAGATAAAGCAATGCCTTTGGAGAATGTGTTTTGAAAACGTGCTTCCTTCTGAGAACAGAAGAGTCGGGATACCCTTTTTAAAAAATGATAACCCTATTATTAAGAATTATTCCAGGTACCGAATAGTTATTCCAGAGTGAAAGTGATAGGAAATAGGCACTGTGTTTACCTGTAAACAGACAGCCTCCCTTTAAGACATCTGGTCTACCTGGAACAGTTTGTTGTTGGGATTCGATCTGTGCCAATTTGTGCGACACAGTTATAAATGGTGCAGATGCTGACTCGCCACAGCCTCAGAGCCCACCAGGGAAAACAACTGGTTTCTCTAGGTCTCTATACTCCTCGGATATATTAATTATCTACTGCTTTTTTTTAATAGATTGACATCTTTTTCTCAAGCGAAGAGATTTTCCTACTCCTTTGTTTTCTATGAACGTAAAAATGAAATAAACTGCTCCCTTGAAACATGCTAACACGTCCGGTTTATATCTTGAAGCCCCTCTTGGCAGAGAAGCAAAGATTTGAGTGGCTGGTCTCTCAGCCCTGCTCCCTCTCTGTGCCAGGTATGTGCACCAGAGGTTAAGACAGGTTCGTCTAGCATGAAATGGATCTGTCTAAAACAAACAAAAACCAATGTGTGGCTTTTGAGTACATATGTGATTTTCTGAAGTTTTATCTTCAGCCTTGATCATTTCTAAGGCCCCTTCTAGATCTTGTAGAGGTTTAATCATTGGCAACTGCAGTATCCAGCCTTGAGAATCGATTTAATTTGCTTTACTTGGATGCAAGTAACATTTGGTCATTTCTGAAAACCAAACACACTTTCAAACACTGTTGAATATATTCATGAATAAAGACTCAAGGGCATCAGATCCAGAGCAAGTCATTTAACTTATCTGAGACTCAGGTTATAGTTTTTCCACCTGCAAAATGGAAATGATAATACCTCCCTAGCTTACCTAGAATGAGCCCTTAAAATTGGACACCAACTCAGAGCACTGTGCATGTGAATTGAGGCGCATGGATATTAATTCCAGAAGGATCTCCGCAACTGTCTTGAGCCTTGGCACTACTGCATGAAAAGTTTCAGAGTCTAAGATCACTACTTTGAAGGTGAAAACATTGCTTTGATTGACTAGAGGTGGATGTTTTGCCCTGAAATGAATCCATCTCATTGTTGCCTGCTCACTCACCAAAGCCCTCGCGGCTCTGTGAACTCTCAGGGGAAGCAGGAATTTCCTCATTGGTGCTAAGGGCCTTATCTCAAGCTGGCATCAGGGAATCTGCTATTGGGCCAGATATTCCACACAAGATGGCAACTCAGGGTTCTTTTACTGCAAATCACAGTCGGTAGAGCCCCATGCATTTCTCGGATAGACTGTAGCATCTTGCCCATCTGGTCACATTCTTGAAAACAGAAGTGAGTAAATTAAAGTGTTAATTCAACAAATATTTAAGGAATTTCTCCTATGAACCCAGCACTGGTACAGGCACTGGGGGAATGCATCGGGCAACAAGACAAGTTTCTGCTCTCGTAGACTTTACATTTTAACCGGGAAGATTGATGACAAACAGCAAAATAAGAAAATGACATAAATAACAAAAATAGCAGATGGTGCTGTACAGAGAATTAAAGTTGTTTTGATTGAAAGGAACTGACCAGGTGACTATTTAAGAGAGATCAAGGAAGACCTCTCGAAGGAGGTGACATTTAAACTGAGATATGATGAACAAGAAGGAGGCTGCCACTCAAGATAGGTGTGGAAGAACGTTCCACACAGAAGGACCGGCAAGGATGTAATAAGAATAGAGTCCCTGAGTCAAGATCGCCTGTTGTATATTTGCAGACTCAGAAGTCAGCCGGTGTGCCCAAAGGCAATTGTGTTAAATGAGGTGACAGTGGGCGAATTTGCAGGGGTAAGAAGTATGCCCCGGTAAGCCATCTGCCTTTATTGTGGGTTGGGGATCCACAGAAGGCTTTTTAGCGTGGACGTGGCAAAATCGGATTTATTTTTTGAACGACCATTCTTGAGGGAAGTGAACCGAAGGGCAAGGACACAATTTAGAAGCCTGGTACAATAATCCAGGCAAGAGATGGCAGCGGCTCAGGAAAAAAAACATGACAAAGATGTAGTAAAAAGTAGCCAGGCTCAGGATATGTCTTGTACAGAATCTGTGAGAGGTAAAGACAGACAGGAATCGAGGACAACTCACTGACTGTTATTTAAAAAACAAACAAACAAACAAACAAACAAACCCTGATTCCCTGCACCAGGCACTAGACATATAAAACCCAGTGGGTTGCCCTGCCTCTGCGCTCAGATTCCGCCCTTCCTCCCTCACAGACTCTGCCTCTCACAGACCTGCCTCTTCCCTCACAGAGACCTCCGCCTTCCCTCGGCTGTCCTCAAAACTCCCTGCTCCAGCTGGGAGGCTGACCCTCCTGGTCTGTGATCCTCGCCCTCACTCCAGCACTTACCTACCCTCTTCTACTCACATTAGAATCTTTTCCTGAACTCCTGGATAATTCCTATGTGCATTAAAAACTTTCTTAACCCCTACCCCCATCTCCCTTCAACTAATTCTCATTCTTCTGCTTGTCTTTATGGAAAACTTCTCCAAAAATCTTCTCTGCTCTCTCTCACTGTATCTCGAATCTACTCCATTCGTGTTTTCTCAACACCTTTACGATCCCTGCTCCGCTGAAACAATTCTTGTCGATGTCACCAGAGACATCTGTGTAGCTAAACCAACGGCTTATTGTACTTGATGGTTCCCTCTTCCTTGAAACATGTTCTTTACTTGGTTTGGGGAATATCACACCCTCCTGGTGTTTTTCCTTCCTTGCTGTTCGGTCCTTCTCAACATCTTTTTCGTCACTCTTCTGTCACTGTGCTGCATCTGCCAAATTCTAAACTTTGGAATGTCCTGGGACTCTGTCCTACAGCTTCTCTTCGAAGATCTGTGCTTACTTGCTAGGTGACTTCATTGAGTCTTATGATGTTTAACACAATCGATATGCTGACAACTCCCGCATTTACATCTCTGGCCTGGATCCTGTAACTGCAGACCTTCTAACATCGCCATCTTATATCTGCTAGGCGCCATGAACCTAACAGATCCTACAACGAATTGCCATAGAAAAGACAGTCTTCTCCAGTTCAATTAAAAATGTCAACCCCATCCTTCTGGTTGCTTAGTTCTGGAATCTAGACACCACTTTTGATATTTCCTCTTAAACCTTACTTCCAACCCATCATCAAATCTTTCAGTTCTACTGTCAAAATAGATTCACACTGTCTACACACCTCACCAACACTACCACAACCATCTATGTTCAAGCGACCCTCTCTCTCCTGGATAACTGCAATAACGGCCTACTAATCAGTCTCCTTGCTTCCCCTGGTGCCCCTACACTCGACAACCAGCAGGCCCCTTCTCAAATAGCAGGCAGATCATAGCAACTCGCTACTCACGATCTCCAACTGATGCCCCTCTCACTCGCAAGGGCATATATGACACAGTTCCTTGCTCCTTCTCGAATTCACATCCTGCCCCTCTCCCCCCTAATCAGACCGACCATTTGCTTGCTCCACTGGTTGCTCTTGGGGCCTTTGCCCATGTTCTCTTTTTGCCAAGAACATTCTTCTCCAATAAACCATTTCAAATCGAAATATCCCACTCTCTAGATCCCTTACTCCTCTTTATTTTTCTCCATAGCATTTCAGACCATAGGAAAATTTAGATCGTTTTAATTTCCTATTCCCCCTACTAGAATGTCAGCTCTCAAAAGGGGGTGGAGGGGATCAATACATATTATAGGACGAATAAATGAATGAATGATTTAAAAAGACACATTCCACGAAGGTGAAGTGAATTGGTTAGAGTCACATGCATAGTAGTGGGGTGAGGATCAGAACCCAGTTTCTTTGCGCTACACCACATAAAGCCTCGCTCATGTGGATTGGCATGTGATGGGTTATAGATCGTCAAGGGGACAAAGGGCAAATGGGGGAGAACAAGGAATGCTTCCTGAAGGGGGTGATACCAAGTCTTAAGATGTACGAGAAACTCAGTTAGGGATGGGGGTGCAGAAGGCTTTCCTGGCGGAGGGCGCCATATAGTAAAGCAGCCAAGGCCACAAAAGAGTGTTGCACGTGCAGGCGATGTGGACAGCTTGGTGCTGCTTGGTTCTGCAGGGAAAAGGAGAGAGAGGAAAGAGACAAGGCTTGAGAGGCAGGCGGATGCCGGGTCAGTGACTGTACTTTATATCAGTGCACTTCCGATTTGAACAGCAAAATGTTTTTAGCCGACAGCAGTTATGTATAAGAACCTCGACGCAGAAAGCAAACACAGAGCAGGATTTCCCTGTTTGAAGTGAGAATGTAGATTCCAGACAAAATAGTATCCCCTTTGCCTTCTTCCCATCCAACTAAGGTACCCCCAAGGGCTCCATATGTACCCAGCTGGAGAACCCTGGCATGACAGATGGGGAGTCACTGACTGGCTTGAAGCAGAAGATGATCTGGTCAAATGGAGATTTTAAACAAACCCTTCTCGAGGCTGTGAGAAGAAGAATGGACACGTGAAGGCCACTTAGGAGAACACAGAGGGAGTCTATGGCAGGAGGTTTGGGGATGGAGCACTGCGTTGGGAGTAGAATCACCAGGACTATGCATTTGATTATACATGGAAGTAGGAAGGGGGAGTGTGTCAAAGAACTCGCCCCGGTATCTAACTCAGAGTCTGGGCCAATGGAGACGCCCCTGACACAGGGGATGCATGAGAACGAGTTTTGAAAAGATGAATTCACTCTGTGACCTGTTGAATTTGAATGAGCTATAAAACAGCCACATCACATCTATGGGATGTTACATGTACTTGCCTGAACCCAAAGGTCAGTTGCGACATGTCAGTGAGCCACCAAATACGATAAACTTCGTACAGATACGAATTCCCCTTTTCCGGGAGCATTGGGTGTGAATACTGGAACGAGGTTCTCAGAGATGGACTACACATCTAAAGACAATGGGATTCTTGAGAAATGAGTTAAAAAAAAAAAAAACAACTAATAAGAGTAATAAAGAAAGAATTATTTTATTCCCTTCTTTCTCTTTTTTCCTTCCTTCCTTTTGTTTTTTTACTTTTTACCTCGTATGCATATCTTAGTATGCTACTGGGTTGGGGCATAGGACTAGAAGTTAGAACACATGCTGGTTTTAAAGCCTGTGATATTAGTATTAAATGAAGAGGTGAATCATGCTACATATTTGTAAATTTTCATTTTTAAAATGCTTTTATTCCATTAGTCTTTGAAACAGCCCTGTACGTTAGACAAGAAAGTTATTACCATCCTATTTTAGCGATGACAAAAGGTGAGACCAGAAAAGCTAACTGATGACAATAATTTCTACAAAGTATGAGGATTATCACATTATGAGAAGCATTGATTCCTGGGGATAAATCGAGCATCAGAAGGAGAATTTTGAATAAAAATTTGTGGAATAAAAACCTCTCAAGTTCTTCCAGTATGATTCAATTTTTTTTTTTCTCTCATATTTGATTATCTTAAAGGAGACTGAAAAGTTAAAGAGGCCATATGGGGCATGAAGAAGAACAACTGACAAGGCACTAGCATCTCTCAGTTCCATTTCCAAATCTATAAATAAAAGTAAACCTTGAGCTATTGCTTAACTTTTCCTAGTGTTGACTTCCTTATCAGTAAGCTCTATGGGTTAAAATAAAGTTTGTATATTCCCATTATCCTCCCCCTCTTATGCAATGCAGGTTGATACAAGTGAATCTTCTAAAGGTCAAGAGATACAAGGTCTTTTGAGATCCCATCTACTTTGGTAATTCTATAATCTAGAAAAGATTTCTGCACTCTCCATGTTCACTGCAGTATTTACAATAGCCAAGACATAAAAACAACCATAGTGTTTATCCACAGAAGAATGAGTAAAGAAAATGTGATATATACACGCAATGGAATATTATTCAGTCATAAAAAAGAAGGAAATCCTGCTAATTGTGACAACATAGATGGACCTTGCTAAGTGAAATAAGTCACAGAGAAAGACAAGTACTTTGTGATGATCATTTATACGTGGAATCTACAAAATTATATAATACAAACTCAGATACAGAGATCGCGTTGGTAGTTGCCAGAGGCAGGGGTGTGGAACAGGCGAAATGGGTAAAGTTGGTGAAAGGTACGAACTTCAGTTATAAGATTAATAAATCCTGGGGATGTAATATATGGCATGATGAATATAGTTAATAATACTATATCGTATATTTGAAAGTTACTAAGAGAATATAACTTAAAAGTTCTCATCACATACATACAACTTGTAACTATGTGTGGTGATGTATACTAACTGAACTGACTGTCTTAATCATTTCACAATATATACATATATCAAATCACTATGTTCTACACCTAAAACTAATACAACGTTATATGGCAATTATAGCTCGATTTTTTTAAAACTAAAATTAAAAAAAGAAGGCTAGTTTCTATAGGAACAAATTCAGGATCGGAGACTTTTACCAGTCAATTGTATATCTATAAAACAGAAAATTATTAGCTGAACTTTAGGCAAGGTTAACAACCACATTTGCTATATATACTTTCTACGAGGCTGTATTAGGTCACCTATTTCCTTTATGTCTTTATTCCTGTTCTCTCTCATCCATTTTGCTAAGGCATAACCAAAGGTCTGTCAATGGAGGAAGGATTATAATTACTGCTTTCCCACTGAATCTCCTCTTGTCCGATGAGGTATGGAAAGAAAAGGGGGAGGAGGTCATTTAACAGATTCTGCTGGCTTGTAACTTTCAGAATATGAATTCTTACTGTGATATACCCTGTAACAATATTTTGAATTCTTATGCAACACTGTATAAAAAGACAACCATAAAGGCTCATATTTATCCGATATGTTTTAATTAATATTTCACACTCATTTTAAACCTCTCAGAATCTGGACTCACTCTTATGCTGTCTTTTTAACATAATGTTCCTGCATCTTAGCCCTTGATAAGATAAACGCTAATCAAATCACTTTGAATAACAGCACTTCTGCTTGATGGATAAATTGCTCTACTCCTGAAGGCTATTATAAGCGTGAACTTTAAGGAAGATGTTATGCAAATAATGGCTGAGTTAAGGCCTCTTATTTCAGGTTTTTGAACTCTCGTTCATGTATTAAGTTATTACTTTATTAATCCATTCGATTAATATTTATTGAACAGCAACCATATGCCCTCTACTCTATACCAGGCACTGTAGAGAGGAAATCAAGAGGAACGAGACTTGATTCCTGTCATCAGGGGCTGTAGAAGATGCTTTTTAGTACTCAACAGACATGCTTTCTCTCTCTTCCATGTAGAGATGAAATCCCTTTTCAAGGCCACCTGAGGGCCCACCTCCAACGCAGTACTTCCCACCACCTGCTTCTCATTTCCAAGTGAGGTCAACAAATCTTGAACTGCGGCTACCATCTTGCAACTATGAGACAACAAGCACGAAAAAAGAAGTCAAGACATCGAAGACAGTGAGGTAGAAGTTGGACGGAGCTTGGCTCTGGAAGACATTGTTGAGTTGTAAAACGAACCTCGACTGCTGACCTTCAAATTTCATATTTCATGAGACGATCGAATCTCTTTTTTGCTTAAGCCTATGATAACATATATTCTGTTACTTGCAGAAGAATACATGCCTAATTGATACAGGTTGTGGGAGGATAGGGTAAAAAAAAAAATCTCGACTATAGTATGAGAAATATAAAAAGGAAACGTTATGTAAATAACTAGAGTGTAAAGCAAATAATCATTACGATATCCCACACTGGTATAATGCTTTTCAATCTAGAAAAGGTTTCTGCATATACCATCTCGGGCTTTACAAGAATGCTATGAGGAGGGGATTATTACCGCCTATTTGTAAATAATAATGTTGAGGTTCTGGAAGGTTAAGTGGATTGCTACAGATCACATGGCAAGCTAACTGGAAGCAGCAGCCCTCAAATGGATGTATCCTAATTTCCACCTACTGAGATTTCAACTATACCGGAGCTACCTCAGTCACACAATGGCCGTGAGCCTGAGGAAACCCTGGAAGAGAAATAAAGAGGGTGGGAAGGGGGCATGATGTTCAGAGGATGGAAACATCTTAGGCAGGGAAACAAGAGAAGTTCCCTGAAGAAGGTCTTAAAAGACAGCTGAAAATTCAGAAAAAGCTCAAAGGAAAGACCATTCCAGACAAAGAGATTATCACGAAAATGAAGTAGAAAGACGTCCAGTATATCAAACAAGTATTTCAGTGAGAGTACAAGCCCTGAGGAGTTAGAGAGAAAATAAAGATGTAAGGGACATAAGAATTCTGAGACCAGATCTTAAATTTCACGCCAACGACTCCATTTTAGTAGGCCATGGGGTCCATTAGTGAGAGTAGAAGAGAGACTGTGAGGGCGGTTACAATAGGAAATAAAGCTTTTTCAAATAGAGTTCTAGGTAGACCGAGAAGAAGAGAGTTCGGAGTGAAGAAACCACTACAGGGTGTTTGTGGTGGTCACTCCAGGTGAGAGAGTGTGTGGTGATGGCCCAAGCTACAGCTGCGACAGCCAAACAGAAGAGACAGGATGGAGAGAGCATGGCGGCCGGACCTGCACGCTAGGTGTGGGAGATGGCGTGGAAAGGAGGGACTTGAACTGACACTTAGAGGAATCCAGTGGGAGCCAATTTAGGGGAATGATAGAGATGATGAGTCTTCTTGGTCCTTAGCACCCTAGGAAGAGTGTTTTAATTTAACTGAATCCACTTTCCCCTGAGATCCATTCAGACGGGCTTGTTTTTGAGCCACTGGTCCAATGTGCATGTAACGTGAGCCTCTCTACCACCCTTCCTGGAGTTACCACCAAAATTTTGGATCTGTCCTTAGCTGTGTGCCTGGCTTTGTGAGACGCTAAAATCGACCACTGACATTAACCTACAGAGCAGCAAGATGGAGGGCTCCATGATCCCTTTCTTCTTGAGGCATTAGCTTTGTCCCTGATCAAGAAGTGACCTTCTCATCTCTATAGCTTTTTGATGTTCTTACTATTATTATTATTATTATTATTATTATTATTACTACTACTACTACTACTACTACTACATTATTCATTCTGGCTTTCCTCAGGATCTTCACCGTCAATCAGCAGACAGATGTCATTCTCTATGGTTCTTCCTGTGTCCAACTGTGTCACTGGCTTGTGATAAGCTGTGGCTAAGTTGTCAGCTCCCTAATTACAAGACATTCTAATTACAGACATGTTACACTTGCAAGGTATTATTACGAGGTCCTGTCTGCCATCACCCAGAAGTAATCTAACAAAATGTCACCACAATTGTTAGGGGACTGGTATGTGGAACTACGACATAAATTCTCCCGTGTATCCTTGGTCTTGGGAATGCCCTTGGACTCTAGGGAAGGATCAGCTGAGAGGCTGCCACTAAGTGGACAAAGTAAAGCACTTGGTGAGCAGGGACGGCGGATGTGACAGGAGCATAGAGAATGGAAAGAGGCCACTATGGATTCTTCGATGCCATTCAGGGTGGCAGGGCAGAGATTTCTCTGCCCCTCACCCTACTCCATCCTTGCTCTCCTTACCCTGGGAGGACTTGTGTGTTTGTTTGCGTAAGCTTAGTCATATAAGAACTCTTTTATGAGGGGCTGTCAATGTTAGCACGTGGAAAGTTTGTCTTACAATGGTTCTTTCCACTTGGAAGAGGCAAGAAGATGTGACTTTCCCTGTGGAGGACAGAGCTGGGAAGACAGCCTCCACCCACCTGGCCCCAATGTGCTCATCAGGAAGGTTCTAGAAAGGGACCAGGGGTCCAAAAATTAAGAAAAGAGAGGCCAGGAAAACAAAACCTCCCAGTTGCCCATCAGACTGACGAGATGGAAAGATCTTTACTCAACTAGAAAAGTAATGCTGGCCACCAGCCTCTGGACTTCCTGCATGTTTGAGATTAGCCAATAATAAGAGAGTCTCTTCTGCTAACACTGCTGGAAACCTTCCACATACGCTTTCCTTGCAGTGTTGTAAAACCTAAAGGTTATCCTACTAACTCCTCAGGATGACCGGGCTCCAAGAGAATCTTCCAGAAAATTAGCACGACCTTCAGCGGCCCATACACAAAACCTATGGCCGCATCAGCGGATGCTGACCCTGTGAGGGGAAAGCTTCGAACCTCGGGATGGACATAGTGGAAGTGCACATGTAGCTCTTTTAAAGCCTCTAGGACCCAACTATGTTCGTGAGATCACCAACACATCATTTGCACAATGATTTAAGAAGCCAGCCAGGCTTTGGCACTGCTCCTGCAGGTCACTGTCTCTCAAGGGAAATGAGGGTGAAAAGGTTCCTAGCTCATTTGCAGGCTGAAGAACATACTATGCAAAGCAGAAATTAACTGAGCGGTGGACCTTGGTGGTAAAGAATATTCAATGATTCATTCTTTCACTCTTCTTTAATTCAATAAACATTTATTGAGCCTTGACTACATGGCAGGCATTGGACAAGATACTGTGGCTATAACTGCGAGCCAAACAGATGCAGGTTCTAGCATCTTTACACTCCAGGGGGCGCTCCACATTGAAGCTCCACCGCCATCACCACTCAACATTATATCAAGCATATTAAAATGCACTTGTTCATTAAATAAATGTTGCTATATAATTTTTAAAGGATTTTCAAAATATTTATAATCTTGAATTGTGTTCAGATAAAAATACTCAGTTTCTTCTTGTAATTTAAATTCTATTAATATATAACGAACTATAAAGGAACTGAGTTTTAGGCAACACGTTGCTATGTTGTCATGTCGTTTATTTTGGCGGACATTTAATTATACATTTATTAATTGTTTAGCTTATTTTCATACATTACAAACCAATATCCGCCTCCAGGTTCAACTTATGAAATAGACCCTTCAAAATTTCCAAGGCGCTTGGTCTGTCACATATAAAAGATTCGTCGACCCCAATGGGCCCTCCGATTGTGGAAATTATCTTCTAGTGTGGGAGGGAAAATAATTGCTCAAATATCCAAGAGTGTATATATTTCCAATTATGATTTTAAGAGCTAGAACAGGAATGTATAAAGTGTTCTATTAGCATTGAACTCAGGACCTAACCTTGCCTTGAGAAGATGACGGTGTTAGGATAAGTTTTCCTGAATTAAATGATAAACTCTGAGCATTGTCGGATAAGGGAAAATTAAGGAAAGAGAAATGAACTCAGGGAGAACATTCCAGAAAAAATATCAGCTTGTGCAAAGTCCCAAAGGAGAGAAGGACCATGGACTATACCAGGGATTGGATTACAAGTGGCATGAACAAGAGCGGTAGTGGCAAAGTCAGCAAGGAGTCGGGGGACTCAAAGGCCACCGGAAAGATGCTGGCCTCTATCTTAAGAGCAGTGGAAGTCATAAGAGTGTTGAAAGAACTGCAGCTACATGTCCACTCCTGAGAATCCCTGGGGTAGGTGGCCAGGGTGGGAGATTAGATAACGAAGAAAGATACAAACCAAGAATGGACTCCACTGTTCTAACCCAGGTAGCACAAACACAGCAGCCCATTAGATGAGTGTCTGAACCCAATGAGTTTAGGAAATAATAGCTACACTCCAGGTCCCGACCTGCCGCCAGTGGTCTTCAACTGAGGATGATTTTGCCCCTTAGCAGACATCTGGCAATGTCTGGAAACATTTTTGTCATAGCTGCAGGGAGGGGTTGCTAGAGGGCTCTAGTGGGTAGAGATCGGGAATGCCGTTCAATATCCTACAATGCACAGGACAGGCCATACGACAGAGATTTACCCACCCTAAGTGTTAATAGTGTCGACGTTTGGAAACCCTGCTATAGAACAATTTTATATACTAAATATCCATGTGCATTGAGAAATGCTGTCGGAACGAGCAGCTGGAACTCTACGACTAGGTGGCCCTCACTCAAGGAATAACCTACTGTTTTTTTCTAGTTAGGTTAGGCAATGATGAGAGATGCTACAGTGCACAGGGCAAGTAGAAGGAACCAGGAAGAGGAACATTTAAAGATAATCAAGCTATGACTCAGTTACGCTCTCTGGGTGCATGAGAGCAAGATTGCTACAAACCTGAGATGAACCATAAAGACTAAATGGGTGAGGTTCCTTAGTCAGCACACAGGACAGATCATCCTTGTACAACTGGGCAGGACACACTGTACAATTTTGAAGGGCACCATTCACATTATATTAATTATAGATTTGCATATTTGCTGAGGAAATTCTCTGGAAAATAACACTGAAGTGTCTTAGGAAAATAAGATCTGTTTCTAATTTTCACTAAAATGTTTTATGGGCTTCTTACCATCAACTATCATATTAAAGTTTTGTGATAGTTAATCCTAGGCCCACAGATACTCATATTTGAGGACCTATGCCCTGGAGGCCTTAACGAAAACAACCTTCCATATTGGGGATATAGAGTTATTGGTGGATCTAAAGAATCAGTTGACCCGTGAGCTCAGACCCTGGCAAAATTCCTGTAATCTCTGCAGTACTTAACACAAAACTCTTCAGAGTCCTCATGTAATTGTTTGCTCAGCTCTTCCCCTTTTCATTCTGGGCAGCTGAAGTCTATTTCTAAGCATCTCTCGCCACTGAGTGTAGGCAGATGAGTGACTGAAAGCCATGAACTACTGGTGAAGATGCTGGCTTGGCCTATAAACCCCTCCCCTGTGAAGTTTTCTACTTTCTCTTTCCCCCATCGACTAGCTGAACATAGAGAACTGCAAGGGCCTATGGAAGGATGGAGCCACAAGATGGAAAGATCCTGGGATTCTGAGTGACCACACGGAGCCCTCACTAACCCACCTTGCACTGGAACGCAGAGGAACAACTTTTATATTACTCTTTTTGTAAAGTTTAGGTTTGTTGCTACAGCAGTTAGCCTACCCTTCCAAATACATTGATAAGGAGGAATTATAGTCATCAAGTCTATAGGGAGGGTAATAAAATACAACATTTAATGCCACAGAACCTGGAATCAGAATATTTACATTTGAATACAACGCCTGTTACTTTTTAGACTTGGGCAAATTTTCTTACATATGTGCCTCGATTTCCTCATACATAAAATTAGGGTATTAACTATACCCAAATTCTAAGTGTGTAGTGAGATTTAACACATATAAATTGCCTACACCAATGTCTCACACATCATTAGTGCCAATAACAGCTCTTCTGAGGCTGACACTTGAACACTCTGAATGCACATATGCTGAGAGACGTACCAAAGATGGCTGCTGACGGTACAAACTCAGGCTTTGTCATCAAGTCCAGATCTTCCCCCAGGACCATTCCTTCAGCCTAAAATGCCATCAGCCTCTGACCTAGAGATAAGTAACCTCGGAGAAACTCTGCAGCACACGAATAGAATATGTCGTGAGGTTTAAATATGATGGTTCTGCCTATAGAACCAAGCACACAGTTTAACTTCATCTTGTATCAGTTTGAGAGGGACACCAAATATCTGCTCTATCTGAGGGGTTCTCCCAAGGGTCACATCACCCACCATAAGACCATAGCAGAAGAAAGGAGCGTGAGAATGTGAACGAATCGCCTTATACGAAGTCCTTTTGCCAAGGTGAAGCGGTGGACCAGTGGTTCTCCAATGATTTCATCTCAGGACCCCCATTATATTCTTAAAAATAATAGAAGACCTCAAAAATCTTTCGTTTGCGTTAGAAATGTCTATTGCTATTACTGTGTTAGAAATTAAAACTGCAAAGGTTTAAATATTCATTAAATCTCTTAAAATAAGAACAATAAACCGATCACATGCTAAAATAAATAAAGATTTTAAATGGAAAATAGCTATACGTATTTCCTAAAGAAAAACATTAATAAAAAGAGTGGCACTGTCTTATATTTTTGTAAATCTCTTTAAAGTCTAGCTTAAGGAAGACAGCTGGATTCTCATATCTGCTTCTGCATTCAATCTGTTGAGATATATCACACACCATGTAGCCTCCAGAAAACTCTACCAGGCGTTTATGAGAGAATGCGTTTGGAAAAAGGAAAATAAAGCTTTAATATTATTATAAAAGTAATTTTGACCTTGTGGCCCCCTGAATAAGTTTTGGGGGCCCCCCAGGATCTCAGACCACATTCCAAGTGCCCACTGCTTCCTCTGTTCTCAATGGTTCTCACTACTGGGCAGTAGGACTTGTGATACTCAATGCCTGTGTTTTCTTTTGAGTGACCAGACATTATTGAATCTCGAAGTACATTAAGTATATATATATACTATCTTCATCTGAAGAAGAAATTAAGGCACAAGAAGTTTATTTACTTCTCTCAAGGTCATACAGTAGCGGTCTAAAAACCCGATCTTGGGTTTTATTCTACCCAATCAAAATTCTTACTTAGTCTAGATACTACATTGAAATATCTACTTAGTCTACTATTGCATTGATAAATAAAGAGAACCTGAGTATACTACATCTTCCACAGGTGACCTCAGCTATTGTCCAATCCCACCTTGAGGCTATACTTAGCATTTTCCATGTATCCTAACAGACATCCAATGCCATGACTCAATAACTAGAAACAGGTATTTTGTGATGATTTTATGACAAATCTCAAAGGAGGGGGATAGAGACAGATGACTCACAATGCATACTACTTACAAGAAAGTCTGTTAATCTCTCTAACTGAAATTTCCACCATTCCGTTCCATTTCTGTTCACTCCAACTCTCCTATCTCTCTTCTCTCAGAGTCACTCAGAATAAACCATTTTATTATGGAGAAAAATGTAGCTTTCACCCTTAGTTCATAATTCCCACTCTACAAAAGAACGCTCAGAGATCAGTGACTACTGCTGCTCCTTTGAATGCCTCTTAGCACAATTCATTTGGCCACACCTAGAATAATTCATTAAGAAAAACAGGATCGGAAAATTTCTTTACTTCTGTCTTTCATTTCTACTATCATAGAACTGACCTCAGCCTCATAGAGCTTGAGGCGATCTCAACCAACATCTCTAATTTATACTCCTGTGACTATGATACCACATCCTGCTCCTATAGAAACATTTATACCTCTTATTTAAAAAGACGGTCCATGAATTTCTCAGCAAATACCACTGTAGTCTGAAAGGCTGAGTTTACACTGTCATTAAAAGCTATATTCTGTTCCATACTATAGCGAGGCAATGGAGATGAGCTGAATATATCCGTTTCACCTTTGTATGCGCATCATTATTATCTTCTTCAAGCTAAAGAAGCCTATCATTTTCCTTAATTTAAAACTCCTATTTTATTTTATTTCCCTTTTATCATTTCCTTAGCTTTTCATAGACCCCCTCCGATTTTTTCCCATGTGCTCTTTTAAATCTGCAGGCCCAAATTACACCCGGCCTCTCTAATAAGGTTGATTTTTAACCATGTAACATACAGAATATGTGATTGTAAGAATTCACAATTTTCCCTCATTTCATATTGATGACATCAGATACCAGCAACATGTTAATTTTAAGATTAAACTGACAAGTCCTCTTATGTGTCATAGTGAACTAGCTACTAAAATAGGAAGAAGGCAAAGAGACTGCCTTAGAGCGTTAAACAAATTCTTCTGTTACTTTACTCAATATGAACCTCAAATACATATGCCACATTGAACTTTTTACTCAAAGCGCCTTTGAAAGGACAGGACCAAACATTTATTTTTACAATAAGTGGCCCCAATACCAGACGCAGTACTGTAGATCAAGGATGAAGACTCGGTGTAAGGGCAAGCACTGTTGTCAAACCAAAGATTAGCCGAAATTCTTTTCTTGAGAGTCAGAGGAAATGCAATCAGTCAACAGTGGGTGATGAAGCTATAAGGTCGTGTATTTAGGTCCAGCCCTTTTGAGTCCTTGTAGGAGACAGCATTGTTGGAGAGCAGAGACCAAGAGAAAGGGAACTAGGAGAGGTCCTGTGTTCGCTGACAAAGAGAGAGCTTTCCATCTCATTGTCTTCCCTCCGCTCAGCCTCAGGAAGCTTGGCCACTTCCAGATTCCTGTGTCACAGTGATTGCACAGTGTGAATGTACTACACCTCCCTTCTTTCCATGAGCTAGTCTGAATGGATCTCTAACTCTTTCAACAAAATGATTCCCAGCCAAGACCATCTTTACCGCTGGACAACTTAGCGTAGGAGTCATGATGCTTCAAATATGGCGGAGCCCTGGACATCCGAGATGACCCAGCCCCCACCTCCACTTCTCAGGGGCGGAAGATGTTCTCCCTGAGTCCTCCAGACACTCAGAGGAGGCCTTTGGGATTCCGCTGACGAAGCCAATGCCCCAAAGGTGACATGGAAAGGCGACCTGCTCATTACTAGGTTTGATAATAGCCAGCAGTGATATGCTGAACTTTCAATTTTTTTTTTTAGAAAAATTATTTAGTAATTCAGTATAAAAAAGAAAAGAAACTGGGGTGAGAATACTTCTAAACACTTTTATAAAATCCTATTGTCTTTGCCGTCCCCTTAAGTACATACTTAACGGTTAATTAATGGCTCTTGATGAAGAAGAGTTCTAGTCGATAATTCTACTTAGTAGTATGTAGACAAGCTAATAATGGAGTGTAAGAATTAACATCAGGAAAAAATTGAGTATTTCAGTCAAAGAGAGTCAAGTAGGCTTTTGGAAGGAGTTAGATTTTAACATGCTACTAAGGAGTTTTAGAAGTCAGTAATAATTATTTTAAAAGGTAAGCACTCCGAAATTCACCCTTTACTTGCTTTTCCTAACCGTGGTATGCGTGCTTTATTAAAAGTATTTTAAACATTAAAATAATTATCCAGATGAAATAAGCATAGGAAATAGCGGGGGGGAAGCATATCAGAAAAAGCAGAAATGTATTAAATACAACTTAATGAGCTCAGGGAACAACATGCTTAGAATATGGATATAGGGATGAAAATTTGGTGAAATCTCTAAAATTTGTAAAGTCAACAACATAGGCTGCAGGGAGGATGAGGTGGTATATGCAGCATGAATCCAAGAGTATTCGTGGATGAGAATCATCTTTTTCAGGTGCAGCGAAGAAAGGATCCTGGGATGAGAACATGAGGACAAATCGTGGGTGACCTCGACTGCCAGGTTCATGAGTTTGAACTTAACCTGAAAGCCAGTCTGTATGAGATTTGGAAATGAAAGGATAATAAGTCCTTTTATTGGGGGGAAAATTGATCAGGGTTCAGTATCTTTGAAAGGGAGACAGTGAAAGAGGTAAATGGCAGCATTAGGAGATTGTTGCAAGAAAACGGGCTGAGATGATGAAAACCTAGGCAAGGAGGGTAGTAGAGGACATTTTTCAAAAGGACAGACTGAGCAACACTGTAAATAAACACTAACGTGTGTGGTGAGTGATTAGGAATAAGGAAAAAAAGAAAATGGAGGAATTCCAAAGGTTGTCCAACCAATTAATTGTTCACCGAGCATATATAGCAACAAACATACATTCTCCGACGTTGTTATAGCAGAGAAAGGTGTTATCTGTTCGCCAATCAGAATCACGTTATCTTAGGCACAAAGGGGAATTTATCATAATATCAGATGCTCACGGCATCAGTGAGAGCTTGTACAGTCAGGCTTAGAAAGATGACAGATCCAGAAATGCCTTGTAGCAGTCTATCACCCGAGTTCCATGAGAAAATTAAGCTCAACTACCCAACAGCATGCTTACGTATAAGGACCTAACTCCTCTCCTGTGCATCTAAAATGGTACTAGTTATGTGCCATCTTTGACAGAGTCGAGAAAATTGTCACTCAAATCATTTTCCATTTCTGTCATTCAAATGAGGTACCCCCAAATGAGAAAGGCTGTCTGGGGGCTGAGCAGAAGGCATCACAAGATGGTCTCAAGCACACACTACTCGCTGGCTTTATTCCCAAATTACGGCTTCACTTGCTCAAGATTTAAAATCCCAGGAGCATGGGGAGAGTTCAGAATCTGGGAAGGCTTCAAGAAGAGATGATTTAAAATGGATCTCGAAAAAAAATCTGGGATTTTTGCAAGTCCTTGCAATAAGGAGATTATCACGTGCAAAGACGAGGTTCAAAGATAATGGCATGTTTGGGAGACGCTGAGAGGGTGATGGAGCTTGGGGTAGTGAAACTGGGGTCTGAGGGCAGAGCACGTGGTGGAAACTGAACAGGCCAGGCAGTCAAGGGCCCAACATGTTCCCATTAAGAGTTCACGATTTTACCCTCTAGGACGGGGAAAGTCGCTCAAGTTAATCAAGTTTGAGAGTGAGATGATCAGATAGATAGATCTGTTTGTCCCAATAGGAATATTGATGAGGGATGAGTTATAAGAAGGACAGACTAGAGGAGTACAGAAACTACTACATATGAGATATGTCAGGGGAAATGGGCTATTCGTCCCTGCTTTTTATGTGTAAATCAAGACTCAAAAAGGTTTAAGTTAGAGATCCCCAACCGCCCCGCCCCGGGCTGAAGACCAGTACTGGTCCATGGCCTGTTAGGAACCAGGCCTCACAGCAGGAGGTGAGCAGCAGGTGAAGGAAGCTTCATCTGCATTTGCAGCCGCTCCCCAGCGCTAGCATCATCGCCTCAGCTCCACCTCAGATCATCAGGCCTTAGATTCTCATAGGAGCACTGGTCCCTGGTGCCACGAAGGTTGGGGGACCTCTGGTTTAAGTGACTAGTGTAGACAAGCACAGCTTGCAAGGGATGAGTGAAAATTGAAACCACCAGGAAGTAAGGAAAGCACCGAGGCATGAGTTTAAACCACCCACAGGATAAACGATAAAAGTTTGCAAAAACGGAAATGGTATTAACAGTGCCAAGAGAAGACATTGTAGGAATGATAACAAGGATAATGGAAGGGTTGTAAGTTAATATCGGATCTATAGAATTATGGGGCGACCTGTGACATAAAGGCACAGTCTGAAGTAAGTGAGGAAGAGAAGGAAGAGGCCAGCATTGGGGGACACTCAGAAACAGGGAATAAAGTGAGGAAAGGAACCAACAAAAGGGAGAGAGGACTAAGAAGACAAAGCCAAGGGTGTCACAGTATGGGGGGTGACACGCAACACTGGAGGAAAAGGGACACTTAAGAAAGTAATAAGAAAGAGCAAGAACATCCAGCACGAGGAGATACATCTCGCTTTCCCCCCCAAATCCTTCAGATCATATAGTCTCATTAAAACAAACAAACAAACAAACAAACAAACAAAGAAAAACGTTTTTTTAAATCTTGCTTCTTCCTGTTAGCTTCCTTCCATCAAAATCATACTCACTGTCTGGAGTATTTACTCTTGACAACAGTAAAAGTCTACTGGAGATCATCAGTTATAACCAGATTGCTTGGCCTGGTCTGTTGCCTTTAGGAATCTATCCCAAGGAATTACTTAAACATGTATTGAAGACTGGTTAGAACTGTAGTGCTCATAGGATTAACAAACGAACCTAAACAAAAACAGAAAAGCTCCCCAACAAGTGAATAAAGCTGGGATGTGGTTAGGTGTACGTCACGGTAACATTACACTGCATTGTGAATCAAGGAGAGACTGAGAAAAACTTACGTGGATTAAGGAAAAAGAAAAGAATAAACCTTGAATGTACCAGAACAAGAATTGGAAAGGGGTCATAGAATCTTACAGGTAAATAAGATTACATTTAAAAAGTTACTTTGGATTTTTATTGTCTATTATATATTTATATGTTTCTCTTAAAGATGGTGAAATAGTGAATAAAAATGACAAATGTAAACCAATGATTTCCGGTGTGCCAGTACGATGAGAAAAGAAATTTCATTTGTTGGATTGAATCGTCCTAGATAATACAGTTAAAAGCCACTGAGTAAATAAGGAAGTTGCACGTTGTATTCAGTGGGGTTCAGGACACGCCACCCCAACATCTGCCACTTTGGCATACTGAAAGTTTTAAGTGGACAAAGTTTGAGAACACGGCAGAAGCCGCAAGTTCACGTTGACCTTCCCTTGCCCTTCACCCCGGAAACAAACAAGTGCGAGATGCCCATCCTCCCCTTACCAGGAGAGAAGGAATATCCTCATCTTGGAAGATGGACGGATGCCTAGAAGAATCAAAACAGACAAGATTTGCGAAGTTTCCCCCAGTTTTCTACTCTTTTTCCTCATACTTCTTCGCCTATCAAATTCCCCCACAACTGTTCACTTTTCATCAAATCTACTGTAGAACACTCAGGTTTAGGTGTTTTTTTTGTTTTTTGGTTTTTTTTGGCACGAGGGTCTTAATTTCCTAAGAAGGCTTCTGTGTCATCTAAAACTTGTGTTAAATAAATTCGTATGCTTTTCTCCTGTTCATCTGTCTTCGTCAGTTTACTTTCCGGGCCAGCAAGGACGATAAAAGAGTTCAGGAAAACTGGCCCCCACTGCCACATATTCTTAGGAGCAAAAAGTCACAATGGCCTGGTAAATACTTCACCTAAAGAAAAAGATGAGATTGAAATATAGGTGAGTACTTAAAGACTAAAAATGTGATTTTATAAGCTCTTCGGGAAAGTAAGTAGGGCTATGTTATGTACACGAAACAGCAACGAATAAGGACCGCTCTAGTAGAAACGTATTTTTTCATTTATTGGAAAATGAGAATTCATGTTTACTTGATACCAGCCATGAAAAATTATCACGAAACATTCTCTAGAACAACAGAAGTGAACGATTTTGTAAAAAGCGCTGACCTTACATCCCATCCTCAAAGACATCGAAAAAACTATTCACAGAAACAGTGAACAAGGGAAAACAGTTCAAATTTAAGGAAGGGAAAGATGAATATTCTAAAAAAAATGAGAAGAGCGACAGTGGAGAGGCCAGAAGAAAAATGGATAACGGGAGGAAAAAAATATTGCAGAAACGCTCGGTAGCATAGAACAGGCTATAGGAAACAAAATATTATAAAGGTGAACTTCAGTGAGAAAAAAAGCATGTGAAAGAAAATGCCCAGTTGGGAGCATAACACAAGTGAAAAAGTTGTTTCAAAAAGATACAAAAGATTAAAGGGCTGGAAATATTGAAGCCGTTTAAAGTTATATGTATACTTTAATGTTCTCTGTGTAATTCTTTCATCTTCCAAAAAAACTGCTTTATAACTCCTGATATCTAAATAAATGTCCTTAAATCACCCCAGTATCTCATTTTCTTTGATACAGCGGTTTTTTTTTTTAAGACTCCGGGTTGCAAATGACAGCATTCCAGCTGAGACCAGCCCAAACCAAAAAGGAATGAATTCGTTCATTGTGTTAAGTCTCCAGAGACAGCCACGCCCTAATCTCCAGAATCTGAAAATATGCTTCTTTACATGGCAAGAGGGACTTTTGCTGATATGATTAAGTTAAGGGTTTTGAGATGGGGTGATTATCTCGGATTATTTGGGTAAACCCAACGTAATCACGAGGTGCCTTATAAGGGTAAATTCAGAGGCTGGCAAGAGTCAGAATCAGAGAGATGCAATGGCAGAGGTAGACGAGAAGCCAAAGAACACGGGTAGTCCCTAGAGAGAGGAAAAGGAAAAAAAAAAGGAGTTCTCTCCTAGAGTCCCCAGAGGGAACACAGCCCTGCTGACCCATGAGACTTCTGATCTCCAAACTACAAGATAATAAATATGTGTTGTTTGAGGCCGCAAAGTTCACAATAATTTGTTAGAGTAGCAATAAGATACTAATACACTCATGTAACCAGGAGTTCAAGGGCATAACTAACATCCTGCTCATTTTAATTCAATGGTTCAGCTGATGTTATGAACCTATTACGATCATCTCTAAGGAATGTTTTCATCTGTGCTGGCTTCGTTTTCAGGCAGTTCCTCTCCACATCAGAAAGACACAGGTAGTTCAAGGCTTTCCTTGTCCTTAATGAATGGGGATCCCTTGAGCTACCTGTATGGTGGCCGTCCTTGCAGCTAGCCAGCCCAGAAGAAAAGCAAGAGCTTTTTTTCCCCCCACCAAACTCCAGGAAAGCCCAAGGGGAATCTGATTGGCTTGGCACAGGTCACGCCCTTTCCTTGAACCAATTATTTAGCTAGGGGTATGCAGTTCTTTAATTGGCCAAATCTTGGTCCTCCCACCCTTGTAGGTGGGGGGTGGGGATGCGGAGAGTCAGTCCTATAGAAACCACATGGACTTGGGTCCCCGCAAGAAAGAGGGGTGCTCTTACTAGAAGAGAAAGGGATAATGAGTAAATAAGAATCACAGCTAGCACAGGGTACAAAACATAACCTATTACTTACAAAGTGCATATTTAACATTTGATCGAAAGTTTCAAAATTGATATTGTAATTTCCTTTGAATATTGATTAATTTTTAAAACATTATTATAAAATGAAAAGAATACTCCAGATGTCGATTACATGTCTGCTTTCATCAATACCCTTGATCCCCTCCACCCCACTCATCAATATGGCTCCTAAAAATTACCCTATTCTATATTAATAAATTAATTTGGAAACTAAATAGTAAGAAAGATTATTACGTTAATAACAGATAAAACAACTGCAAAATGCAATGTCTCGGTAACTTTGTTCTCAACCCAATTGCCCCTACAAGGACAAGGTCACACTATTCAAAGGAGGCTTAGGACATCAGGGTGTCAGCATTCCAAATAGTCGATGGTTGGTAGAACCTGACGGCAGAGCATCAGGACTGTGATGGTGGGTTTCCTCCTTCATTTATTTATCTGTTATGACCCTGTCCTCCCTCTCTGCTTTGAATAGCTTGGTCATCCCCAAGGAAAATGGTACTACTGGTGCTGGTGGTTTCATGGGGGCGGGGGGAGTCCAAGAAGTTGACAGTGACCCTCGAGGTGTAGCTCTCAGAGAAGTGTCTTATAAAACGAATCAAATGTGCTCACTCTTTTCGAGGTGTCTTTTAAAATCGCAGGTGAATAAAGCCAACTGTGATACAAATATGAGTGGGAAAGGGTTTTCATTTACTTTAAAGACTTAGGGGGTAGCATGAAAGTTGATCTATTATCTCTAGTACCCTCATTATCTTGATCGTCCTAGCAAAGGTGTTAGCACTTAGGAGGAGCTCATTAAACATAGACTGAACGAATGTACTTGGCTTCAAAGTGCTGCCCTCCCACACTTCCTGAATATAAATTTAAGGCTACACAAAAAGGCAAAACTATTCCTTTTCATTCCGATTCTGTATTTTTATTACGATCGACGTGCATTTGATGGTGCTTCTCTCGGATATTATATGCGTGTTATGAGTCTGAAGTCAGAGGTTAAGTGAAGGATTAAACGTGTTATACACAGCGATGATTCTGATGTTAGTAAAACCATAAATAAACACATATACGTGTGTACACGCAGAGGCTATTCAAGTTAATGCAGATTCTAAATGTCTGAGATAAAGCAGATTGGAATGCAGCCAGCAAAAATGTCACTTTCTGGCTTAATGGAGAGATTAATAAATCAAAACCATGAATTATATATGAAGTTTCACCCAGGATCTTGGTTATTTTTAGCACGGGAGAGTAACATGATGCTGCAGGTATGGTTTGTGCCAACACCATAACTGGAGGAGCAAGTACCAAGAAAATCGGGCCTGGGATGTCTCAATCAACGAAAGCAGAGACGAAAGCTCAGCATCCTCCAGAAGAGAGAGAAAAGCCAACCAGCAAATGTGATGGAAGGAATCACAGCGTAAGGAGGAGACCTCACTAGCATACTGATAACTATGCAAATAACCGAACTCAGTCTTAAGAGCAGTTCTGCTTGTCAAGTGACAAGGTAATTCACAGTTGGGATTTTAACTTCCCCTACACTAAAGAAGGTCGCCATCTTATACAAAAATGAAGTGGAATAATTAGCATCAGATCAAGCTACGGCAAGTCTGCAGACTGAAGAGGAGTCCGCAGACTTGAGTTCAAATCCCCAGTCTGCCATTTACTATTCTCTGTGTTGTCTTGGACAAGTAATTCAACCTCTAGAAGCTTTAGTTTACTTTTGCATAAAATGACAACAGTAAGTATGTAGCAAGGTATCTCGTATACGGTAAGTGCTCAAGAAATAAGGATTCTCAGAGATTTAAGATTTAATTTATGACAAAAACTAAAAGAAGTGCATGTGTGTGCCCCCGCCTTAAAAATCATTATGAAATTTAACTATTTATGTGTGCTATTTATTTATTATATTTATAGTGCCGTCATAGTTATATTATATTATATTCGTCGTGTCATTTATTATATATAAAACTCATGGGATACGGATTAAAAGGTTTTTGCAGATGCGTGATACAATGACACAAGTCCAGGCCACAATAGTTATTGAAACAACTAGTGTGACAATCACATAAGGAAGTGTGCCATTCAACGCAGAGAGAAGACACTCTGAAAAGAGTAAATCTGTAATATATTATCTCGCCACCTCTCCCCTGGCCTTCGGTACCATAAGTGCTAGAACAGACAGGACCCCCGCCCACTAATTACCATAATTAAACCTGAATGTTAAGAGGCGAATCATAAATAAACCAAGTTCCCAGAGACCTGCAAAGGGAAGAGATTAAGAACGACATCTTTTTACTGGAAGAATATTCGTTGAACACTCACCAAAATGTAAGTTCTATTTATCTCTTGGTGGTAGAACAGAAGATTTTTCTTTTTCAACGTTTTTTTTTTTTTTGGATTATAGATCGTTTATAAACTTTCTAATACATAGATGTACTTTTGCACAAAGAAACAGAAGATACTTAAGTCACAGCTCCTTATTTCACGGTAACAGCCACACCCCTTTGTTGATGCTTTGTCCTGGCTGCTTTGACATCACAATGGCAGAGTTGAGTAGCAGCAACACAGAGCTCCTGGCCTGCGAAGCCTAAAATACTTACTATTTGACCCTTTACAGACATTTGCTGACCTCAAAGTTAGCCAGTCTGAAGGAGATTCTTGAGTATGGCCTGCTCATTGGGGAACACCACGAGTGGGCCCCTCCCTACCTGTGCCAGTGTGGACAACTCATTTAACTCCTAAGCTGCCTTATTTGTAGAAAAAGACAAATATTAACCCTTGAGTGTTTCCTATGTACCAGGCATTCTTCTAACTTAGTCCTAAAACATCGATTCTGATATCGATGCATATTATACAAGAGGAAACCGAGACAGCGTGACTTGTCCGATGTCATTTGGAGGATCCGACGGGAAAAGAACCCAGGAAATCTGAGCTCCGCGGCTGTGCTCTCCGCCATGAAGCTGAACTGTCAGCCACGTGAATTCCAACATGGCTTGGTCTTCCCAAATTGAAGATTTTGTGTTGAGGCTTTTTCTTTTCAGAGATATGTCAAGCTTTGGTCTTCCTTAAGACAGAGGCCTCCCGTGATGTCTTCCCACAGCAATGAGCGTGGGCCACTCACACTTGAGAACTAGAACTGAAATTCCTGTAAGTGGGTATATACCTTCCTCACCTTGGCGCAGAAGCCTCCTCCCTGCGATAGCGCATCCAGCTGCCACTCATCCCTTCGCTAGGCCCGGAAAGGCATGAGAGACCCTCCCAAGACTTTGGAAGAGGAAGGCTCTTGACGCGTACTTGGGTTGGATGCTGTTATGGTGGCAGGGGTCCAGGCTTCAGCCAAGCCGAGGTCACTCTCTGAAAGTGGTGGAGGTGGGCGCAGAAGAGTGGATATTTGTCTGAAAGTGTGGTCCTCTGGGCAAGCTCAGAGAGTCCTGTGAGGGAGAAAGGGAGCATGGGGAGGCGGGAAGGGGGAAGACAGGGAGAAATGAGAGGCGGGTGGTGATGGGAGAGAGGCTGGCAGGGAAGAGGAAGGAGGAAAGGGAGAGAAGGGGACAAGTTAAGCGAGATGGAAGCAGCTGGAAGACGGGCGGAGGTGAGAGTAGGAGGTGGCCGGGGACGAAACGGGGCGGGAGGGAGAGGCAGGGAGTGACAGCCGGGACAGCAGAGAAACACAGATGAGAAGAAAAGGGAAAGAAAAATAGAGCAAGTCGGACAAAAGGGAAGTGCCCACTTTTCCTGAGCATGCTGCGAGGCAGCAGGGAATAACGAGGATGCTTTGGTGGCGAAGCAATACAAAGAAGGGGACAGGGGAGAAGGCTTCGCACACGCTTCTGAAGGGGGCGCGAGGCAGCTGCCATGGCTCCAGCTCTGTGGACGCAGTGACGGTGGGCGCTGGTGGCAAGGAGGTGAGAGTTATGCCCAGAGGGTCGCTTGCCATGGGGACCGGAAGGTCTCTGGGGGCTCGCAACATTCCAGATTTTCAAGGCCTAGGTGGTCTGCATCAGGGAAACACCGAAAGCTCAGGAAAATGTGACAGGTGCCATGTGGTGGCATGACAGGGGAGATCTCAATGCTTTCGAGACACCTTCTGGGGACATCTCAGAAGTAATTGGGAGAAAAGACTTTGCTAGATGCTGAAAGCGCATCCTCGTATGTCAATCGATACCTGATGGGCCGTGAGTCAAGTCACGTAAGGAAAAAGGACGTCACCTTGAAAGTGTAATGGAACCTCAAATCGCACCTTCATCTTGGCCACTGTTTCACCAGGGCGACGCCATCACGCTGAATGCACCAACTAAGCCTTTTCAGGCAGATTTTACTCCATTACTCTGTAGAGCAGTCACCACGGGCCATACGAAAATCTGGTAGGGGCCCCACTTCCAAGGGGAAAACGAAAATGTGCATTCAATTTCTAGGGGTTCATAAACCACCGCCTCTCAAAATACTCATTGACTCGGAGGCATCCATGAACCCTAGGTTGAGAACTCTTGCTTTACAGCATTAAGATGCACACACACAAACTACATTTCGTACTTCTTACGAGCACACGGTGACGGGGAATCCGAAAGACGCTGCATGCGACACACACAGCATGTCATTAAGTTTTCTAAACGCTCACATTTGCCTGCACGAAACAGAAAAGGCCGACATCTAAATGTAAAGTTTATCTCCCTGAAAGGAATAGATATCGAGCAGGCCCAGAATATAAAACGATTGAAAACGGAGTGGTAAGATCTATTTGAATTAATTTGATTATTTGTACAAGAATGCACACATATGCATCACGACACAACTTGGATCAGAAGAACAACAGATTTCATTTTAAGTGATTTTATTCTGCCTCTGGTATGTTTTCTCACATGCACGCATATGTATAAGTATGTGCATATATACATATATGTGCGTGTATGCAAATGCGATACATATATATACAAATGAGCTTCTCCCCTATAGACTAATAACTTAAATGTGCTCAGATGCTAAGAAGATGCTTGACGTGAGAACTAAGAAAATCAAGTTAATTTCAAGACCACATTTACATGTTTAAGACTACAAGTAGAGACACAGGACAAGGCAGGGGCTAGCCCCACTGCAGCTCGGACGTGGTCAGTTCAGCTTGGAACACTGTGGTGGCCTGTGTCAGTCACACTTCAAAAAAGGCACAGATCGATTCTCACATATCCATACCTTAGAGTAAAATGCAATCATTAAGAACGACGTTCAGGAATACATTGGAAACACACACTATTGCCTTACACACGCAGTCTGGAAATAAGGGACTACGATTCTTTAAGTTTGTATCAGGATAGTAGTATAATGGTTTTCTTCCTTTCTCTTCTTTCTTTTGAAGTTATACGTTGTCCAAGTTTTTTATAATGAACATTCGTTACCTTCGAAATGAGAAAAAAGGTTCTATTTGGAAAAGAAAAACACCAATACACTAGAATGGATCAATAGAAGCAACCACCGGATAATAATGATCCACAATCTTGTCTTATGAGAAACAATAGGAGGACTGTATGATTTTTATCGTGGGAAAAATAAAGGCTTTGGAGGATGAGGTAAGGCCCATCGAATACTGGGAAGGGTGGCCATGCAGAGGCAGGATGAGATTTTATTCCAGGCAGCTTCAGAATGTAGAACTGGGGCTGCTAGAAAAGTAAAGCGAGGCTCCCCAAAGTTCCACAGAGGCAGAAATACTTTCCCATGATGGAAGTGGGCTCTCTCTGCGGGGGTGCACCCCCAGACGACCATCTGTACAAACACACCCCCAGATGCTGGATGACCATCGATGGATATACTCGCCTTGATGCTGGACCACCATCTGTAGAATCACACAGATGCTGGATGGCCATACATGAAAATATACATCCAGATGCCAATGAACATAAAGAGGCGCACACACCCAATGCTGAATGGCCTTCCCGCCCACGACCCAGCAAAAGAAGTGACCATCGAGTTGGCTTTCCATCCTTAAAGGTATTCCTCAGAGCAGTGAGCCACGTCTTCGAATAATGAGCCACAAAGCCAGTAGCCTGCCTTTGGGGACAGCGGTGCTTCATGAATATGAAAGATGCCTTGGAAAAGCACGGGCAACAATTAGCCTCGGCAAAGTTGCGTGGTTAAAGCTCAGCTAGCTGCCTTTCAACCACCTGCCGTTATGGCTTCACAGATGCAGGGGATGAGGGTTACCCTCCCATACAAAATGCTCTCAATTAAGAAAGAAAGGGGAGAGCTTCAAAGTGGGAGGCGGGATACAAGATTAAGAAAAGCAGGAGAAACGAGGATAACATATGGAGAACAAGGAAGACAGCAACAAATTAATACAAACATAAAAGCTTTTAGAAAAAAAAAAACGGATAGCAAACATTCAAGATAAATTTACACTCTGGCCTTTGAGGTTTATTCACTGGCTTAAACACTCAGCTACTTTTTTCAGATGCTTCAAAAACTGTCCTGCTTAAGGTCTTATATGGTAGAAGTGGGTTGTTTAAATAGGAGGAAAAAGAAAGAACAAAACCGCTGTGACGTTTATATTTTTATCACCGATTCTCCTAATTTGCTCTACGAACTGGAGGAAGTTACTTAAGCTCTCTGAAACTTCACTTTTTTACACACAAAATGAGAACTGTACCTACCTAGGCTGTTATAAGAATTAAATTGCCTTCTTACAAGCAGGTACATACTCATTAGACGTTGAAAGAATCTGAGTTTCAGTATTAGTGTTGTTAAAAACAATCGATTGGGTTTGGAAAGGAATAGGTACTAATATTTTCCAAGATCCAATCTCAGATGAGATTGACATACCAACTGTATTTAAGCCCATCAAATCCTTTCAAGTTAGAGTTGCGGTTGACCAACTTTTTCCGTAAAGGATCAAATAGTAAATACTTTAGGCTTTGCGGATGTACAGTCTGTCAAAACTACTCAACTCTGCCTCAGCAGCACAAAGCAACTGCAGACAATACGTAACTGAATGACGATGGTTGCGTCCCAATAAAACTTTATTTACAAAAAGCAAGTCGGATTTGGCTCCTGGGCAGTAGCTTGTCACCACTGAGCTAGATAGTATTCCTAAATCACAAATTAAGAAACTACTGCTCAAAGTGCTCAAGCAGCTTGCCCTGGGTCACTCGGGTCGCCAGTGTCAGGCCTGGGATTTGAACCTAGGTCCATCCATGTCATAGCTCGTGTTCTTTCCACCGTGATGAGTCACTGGAATCGGCCTCATACCTTTTACGGTCACTTAAAAGCAGGATCTATCCGATCCAGAGGAGAAATTCCACTCAACTAAATACACAATTGCTCCATAACATAACTCAAATAGAATATATCAAGGTTCCGGGGCCCATGCCCGATGTAAAATTTATAGTCTCAAAAGGGTTTGCTGGTATTACTTCAGTGAGAAGATGGTCTTGCTAAAATCAAGTGAAGAATTACATGAATGTCAAAAAATAATTTTATCTTGAATTTCCTGGACAACACTAGCAAACAATTTCTTATTTGCGCTCGGATAATCCAGAGATTTACCCCAAACGCCTAATACATTGTCAAAGAGAAAAGAAATGATTGATTCTTTACAGAATGAGAAATGGGAATAAGAAAATATCCATTCTTCCAATAATTTATGCTAAATGTTACTTTCCTCTGAAGATGGGCCAAAGGCATTTGTAAAATACTTAGAGTCATAGTTTGCAATTCGTTGCAAAAAGAAGGAATGAGGAAAAAGTCACAGAATGAACAGGAGAGCTTTGTCACAAATATACAGCTCGGTTTTCACCTCCGCCTTTGGGCGGGGTCAGGGAATAACTTGGCATCTGCTCTCAGGAAGCAAAATAGGGGGAGATAAATCCTTCGACTGATTCTAATGATTCCACCTTCAGAGGCATTGATTAAAGGAGGGATTCCCCACTCAGCGTTACTGACACTTCGGGCTGGATAAATCTTTGTTGAGGGAGCTGCCCTGTACATTACAGGATATACAATGGCAGCCCCGGCCTCTACCCACTAGATGTCAGTAACACCCCGCCCACAACAGTGACAATAAAAAATGTCTCCGGACACTGCAAACTGTTCCCTTTGAGGGCAAAGTCTCACCCTCACTGAAAAGCACTGAGTTAGAACAGAAACCATACTAGCTTTATCTTAACATTCGGTTCAAAGAAAATGGAGAAAATCGGTCCACGTGAGATCGAGCCAAAGCATTTTCCTTCCACTTTATTTAAGGACCATGAACCCACTCAAAGCCCCACCGTTTTACTGAAATGTAGCCATTATTTTGTGGCTTTGAACTCATTGCAAATCTTAAAGATGCACTAACATGCTTTCTTGACGTGTTTTTTAAAATATCAAATACCATTTGTCATTCACGGTAATAGGTTTGATGTCAATATTAATGGTCTATGGATCAATGTTGTTCCCTGATTTTTTTTCTTTTTCATTCTGTTTTTTATACGTTTTAAATGATCTTGAAATTTGCAATAACAATCTAGAAACTTATATGAATGTCGTCTTCAGCCTCCCCTAAAATTCAATTCCCTGAAACATGTAATAAAAAGTAACCAGTCAGATAAATGTCATTCTAATGTCGATTAAGATATTACCTAGGTCTAGACGATAACCACCATTCGCCAAGGTATAGAGAAACTGGCACTGCCATACCTTGCTGATGTAAAATGGTCCAACTACTTTGGAAAATACCTTGGCAGTTTCTTAAAAAGTCAAACATAATTTATTATTAGATAGCAATTCTTTTACGTATCTGCCTGAGACTAATGTTCATACAAAGACTTGTACCCAAATGTTCCTATAACAGCATTATTCATAAAAACCGAAAGGTAAACACAACCCAAATGTTTACTGCCTGATAAATGAACAAACATGGTATCTTCACGTAATAGAAACTCTTCAGCGATAAGAAGGTATGAGTTACCAATACAAGCCGCAGTATGGACAAACCTTGAAAACATATGGCACAAAAGAAGCCAGACACAAAAGACCACCTATTGCATGATTCCATTTACATGAAAGGCCGAGTAAGCAAGTCTATAATGACAGAAAGTAGATTAGGTAGGGCTAGGTGTCCGTGTGGGAGGCAGACATGAGTAGTAACTGCTAATAAGTAGTGAGTTTCTTTTGTGGGCAATGAAAATGTTCTAAAATTAGATCGTGGTGACGGTTGCACAATTCTGTAAATCAACTAAAAGCCACCGGATCACACACTTTAAATGGGTGATTTTTATGATATCTAATTTATACCTCATGAAAGCTGTTAAAAAGGTATATAACGCGTAGGTCTAGAGGACATCTTTCCTGGATGATAACTGACATTCACCTACAAGGCTGGAAACTCGGTCTGTAAGCTTCCACTGCCCTCCCATTCATCGGGCCCAGACGCAGTCTGAATAGTGAGAGATTTGGCTATTTTGCTATGTCCCCTACCATTCCAACATTCTGTGCATCCTCGGAATTAATGAGAATGAGATACGACATCAAGTTTTATAGGTTCTGATTCCATTGCTGCTGTGACACATAATGGAATCTCAGATCACTTTACTTATGCAAATATAGATGTATCAATTACACGACAATCCTTCACTTAGTAGAATCGATGGTAGCTACTTTCTGCAAGATTCAGAGGCATCTGAAGTCCTCACACCCCAAGGAGTTCCCCTTCCTGTTCTGTCCCCAACTCCCTTCGCTTCGTTTGACTTACTCATTGATCGCAATAGTTCTTGTCAAATGTATACTAAACAAAGTGTTTTTGATTATAATCGATTTTCACCAAACTGGAGGGAAGAAACCAGTGGCTTGCCACAGGACCACATTTATTATCGACATGTCTGAAGACAAAGATTTCTCATTCACAGTTTTATTAGTTACTCGAGGGGCAGAAAATATATTAGATAATAGAATTGAGATTAAATTAAAGTATCTAAATAAGCTAAAATGAAGCGCCGAAACAAACAAAATTAAGGATACGAAAGATCAGTAAATCCATTTCACATGAACAGGACGAAGAGAGACCCACCTTCACACTCATCTAAAAGAAGCCTGTGGCTTTTGCATGCCAACAATGTCCATATGAATTGGGTATATAATTTATTGATAAAAAGAATATTATGGTCATGGGCAACAATAACAGAAGTATAGAACTCACATAACATGTGGAGTATCAGACCCATTTCTGAATGTAATATATCAAGAAGTATATCACGGCTTAGTCACTCGATGACCTTAAACAAGTAATTGAGTTGTCGGTGTCAGACGCCGCACTTGGCATCTGGGATACAGGAAAACTCAAGACAGAGTCTTTGTCCTTGTGAAGCTTCTGAGCTATCTATCGGGGAAGGCAGGTCTTGAGTCGGTCATTACCAGCATGGTGAGTCTTACAGAGGGAGAGGGCAGAGCTCATCAGAGAAGATAACGGACCTGATCTAGCCTAGACGTCCATTCGCAGAAACGAAACCTGGATGGTGAGTGGTCCAGAAACAGTAAGCGGGGCAGCTGAGAGGTCTAGGGATGGATAATCTAGAGAACTGATGGGGCCTGGTTAAAGTGCTGTCGTATGGATGAAGAATCAGCCTTATATTTGCCGTTCCAAAAGAAGGAATTAGGACCGAGGGGGAGAAATTACAAGGAGGCAGACTTTCTGTGCGGTTTATTTGGGAGAATTTCCTCAGAAAACAGAGGAGGTGGCTTAATAAAGTAGTGAGCTTGCCAGTGCAAAGCGTATGCAGGTTGATGACATTTTATTGGACTAGATTAGAGGCTGGCAAACATTTTCTGTAAAGGGCCAGAGTGTAAACATTGCAGGCTTTGTGATCGTTAGGCTCTGTGGCAACTATTCAAGTCAGCTATTGACTGTATCAAGAAAAGAGCCACAGATAATAGGTAAATAAATAAATGAACACGGCCGTGTTGCAAAAAAACTGCATTTATGGACCTCGAAAATCAAATTTCAAATAATCTTCACATGTCATGAAATATTCCTCTTGATTTTTTTCCCAACTATTCTTAGCTTATAGACTGGGAAAATATAAGCAGCGGGTGAGTTTCAGCCATGGGTTGCAGTTTGCCGATCCCTGGATTAGATGACATTAGAGTTTGCTTCTAGTTCGATGACTCGGAGTTTGAGAAAAATCAGAGAGACACAGCGCATCCTTTTAATCTCATCGCCCCTTTGCCAATAATTAGAACTACAGGAAACATAGAGACTGATGCACAGAGAATGTTTCACAGCAACGAAGTGGTGAACTGGGATTCGAACCTGTGTAGCCTGGATCCGGAATCATGTTTCTGTGTCTTCTTTCAGCTAATCCACGCAACAAACTTAGAAGGAGGGCACCCTGGTCGTACCTGCCTTATACGTGAGAAAGCTGAGGCACAGGGTTGTTCTGTAACCTACCTACACTCACAGAGGGTATATGCTGGGAGCAGAGATCAATCTGACCAAGAGGCCACACACTTAACTACCCGCCCTTCCCACGGGCTATTAATGGATAAGCTGGGCCCAGTGATGGTTAGGGTAAAGGCTGGCAGCTCATAGACTGGCAAGTCTGGGGAATGACTGTGCACTCAGAATTGAACCATTGGAGCTACTGAGATTGGGTGAATGGGGAAAGGCAGAAAGACAGAATAAAAGAGAGATGTAGAAAAGTGAAGAAATCAACTCTGCCTGTCCCAAAGTTTGACCTAGGCGAGAGAGCCCTGCTTCAATTTCTCTCCTGTACAATGAATGATAATATTAATATTCACCAGCCGCACCCGAGGATGTTGAGTAAATTAAATAATGGCATTAAACTACTTAAGGTCTTTAGATGGGAACGAAAATGTCAAGAACAAGTCCAGTGGGCAGTTGATTTGTATTTATTGTTGCATTTATAAGTAAACAACAGCGTATTAATTATTCTCGGAATTATTCCTATCACACTGAGAAAACCAAGTCTGAAAGCCAGGAGACAATGGCCACTGTGACTGAGAAGGTTTAGAGAGCTAAAGACATAATCTTTGAAATCTCTCTACTATGTCTGTCAACCTATAATTGCATGACAATTATGACAGGACCAATTTCAGCCTCCGTGTTACACTGCTTTTTAAGTCACTGGAGTACATCTCCCTACATTTAGGAGTTCTTGTCACACGTAGTCTTCTGCCTCCTAGAAGCTATCATGTCGTAGAAAGAGGAGAACTGGACAGAGACGGGGCAGGTGAGAGGTGGCTGGGCTGAGGCCCCAGCCCATACCCTAAGTAAGTAACCGATTTTTGGTCCCCTGGCCCAGGAGGCCTTCCCTGATTCTCAGGCTGAGTTGGATGCCTCGCCTGTGTTTCTCAGGAGCACCAAGCAGATGTCTATCGCTCTACATATGCTCGTTTGGAACTTGTGATTTCCTTACCTGGACATTCGTTGAGGGAAACGCTTATTTGTCATGGTCTTGTCTGTGACTACCGCAAAGCTGGGCAGACTGTGGACTCCCAATAAACGTTTGATAACATGACACTCTTTTTGGTTGCTCAGCAGGAAAAAAGAGAGAACGGGACGAGATGGTTATTGATGTCTCCTCTGGTCTTGAGATTTGAATAAAGACCACTCTTTGAACTCCCGAACGGGCTCACGTAGAGGGGGTTATTCTTTGGCTTGGGGGAAAAATGGGGACAAGTGTCAAACGAGAAAGAAATTCATATGACTTGATGCTTCTGTTCCTATAGAATGGGCATTCTCTTCTTGACTCAGTGTCCAGGGGGATCCATTTTCAAACCACACAGCTCCTATCACTCCCCTGCTCATAGCCCTCCAGATGATTGATTCCCCATGCTGCCCAGAGTAAAAGCCACGGCCCTCCCTCCCCATGACTTACAGACACTGTCCCAGCTGTCCTTGCCCCTACCCACCTCTCTGACCTCTATCTCTGGCTCTTTCCGGTCTAGACACACAAATCTCCTTACCATTCCTCCAATCTACCACACATCTTCCTTCTTCGGGGCCCATACCCTGAAGGCTTCCTCTCCCACCTCCTATAAATTGGCCAAAAGTCACCATCGCAGGCCGATCTATTTAAACCACCTAATATTGACCACTCGCAGTCTCTCTTCCAACAATTCCCATCCTCTGCTGGTTTCTCTCTTTCCATAGTGCCTGATATCTTTCATTATACTGTAAAAGCGCTTTTATTTTATAGGTTCTTTGAGTCGGAGCTTTTGTCTGTCTCGATCGCTGCTGGCTCCTAGCACCCAGAAGACTGCCAGGCGTGCTGCATGAGCCTCAATGAAAGTTTGCCAGATGAATGAATACGACGAAGGCAGCACAATGAGATGGGGGCGAGGCGAGGCGAGGCGAGGCTCAAGCCCTATTGCTTTTCCTGCTTGGCCTATGGGCTGTTGCTCCAAGGTCATGTTCACGGCCTCCTCCCGAGTCCACATTTGCTCTGCTCTTCTCTTTCCCTTTTCAACCTGTGTCCACACATTACCTCTTTTCAGAACAGCGGGAGCTCCATCCCAAGGCAAATTAAGTAGGAGGTAAAGCAACACAAATGAAAAATACCTCCATGTACTAATGAAAGGCAGAAGCTATCATCGACCGGGAAGGCATGAGGCTGACCACTGACCTTATTTCCTGACGTCAATTTTGCGATCCCAGACTCTCACAAATGCTATTTTTGAGCTAATGATGGTTAGGTAAGCAACTTTACAAATAAAACTTAAATACACAAATCTAGCACTGTTTCCTAGACATAGTTGGTTATTCGTGGAGGCTGTCCAAACCATGAAGTCTGTATGTCTGATGATATAATTCATCATAAGAAGAAAATGGCAGTGGGTTAGAAAGGAAAGATTCAGGCTTTGTATATAGACACTTGGATTTCTACACACAAAGAAATAAAATCATAATTCCCACTTTATCAATTTATTTTAGAATAACACAGGATATTTTAAGACTAGGATACTGTATATACAATTATCCAATCCATTATGGGTACTCAATAGATATCAGCCACGACCACCGCCAGCACCATCATCACCATCGCCATTGTTATTTGGAAAGGCTGATCTACCTAGGAGGCAGTAAGAGAGAAGACCACCATTATGCTGAGAGAAATGAGACGGGACATTCCATAGGTGGAAAGATAAATCCGATTTAACTAGTTGAGGGTTTCTCAAACTTATCACGGTTGACATTTGAGGCCACATGATCTTTTGCTGCGGGAGAATACCCTGTACATTGTGGGATGTTTAACGTTATCCATGGCCTATGCACACTAGACGCAGTAGCAACCTTCCATCTGTGATACTCAAAAATGTCTCCAGATACTGGCAAATATCCCCTGGGAGGCACAATCACACCGGGTTGTAACCAAGAATCACTAAAACTTTTACACGTGTTTAGGGCCATTTATCTTTGTGATTTACACCAGTGGCTGGCAAACAATGGTCCCTGGGTCAAATCCATCCAAACACTTGTTTTCGTAAATAAAGTTTTATTGCAACACAGACATGCTCATCATTTACCTACTGTCTCAGGCTACTTTCCCAATACAAAGGCAAAGTCGAGTAGTTGCGACAGAGACAGTATGGCCTGTCAAGCCTAAAACATTTAGTATGTGGCCCTTTGCAGACAAAGTGGTTGATCTTTTGTGTATAGCACAGACAGAATCTGGAGGCGGGCACCTTGTTTTTAAATCCTAGTTCACTGATTATCACCAATACATTTTTCAACAAGGTCCCTGAACCTCCTGGTGCTTCGGCTTCTTAATGTGTCAGTGGGGCTGATGACAGTGGTGTCAAACTCACAGGGCTGCTGTGAAGATTAAATAAAGACATGTGATGCACTCAGAACAGTCCTGGAAATGTCACAGGCCCTCAACACGTGTCTGCCATAATCATACTCTTCAAGGGAAAACAAAGAAAACATGGCGATCTTATCTCTTAAGAGACTGATTTATTTATCTATAATACCTGCCTCAAAAACAATAAAATATCTTACGTCCAATAAACTAATTACTCTCCCCTTCGATCATCTCTCACTAACAGTTGATGTCTCAATTTCAAAGAAAGGAGAGAACCAAATATCTTTGAAAAACAGAAATTTAAAGTATCTGACGTGAAAAACTCAAGAGGGGAAGTGCGAATTTGTTGTGAAAGGAAAATGGGGATTTTTGTACTTTACGGCCATTTTGGATAAAGGAAAGTTGTGCTTTCTGTTTTTATTGTCTCCTTCCTTGTCTTACTTTTAAACTCCTAAAAACGAAGGGTTTTCAGGCAAAAAGGTACATTGACGTGGGTCTGGGTGTGCATGTATCCTCATCATGGATGCCCCACCCTCACAAGACCTGGAGCCTCACTGTAGAGGAGCAAAGTAAATTCCTGCCCATCCTGTAGCATTTGCTCAGGATGTTTCTGCCACTCCAATTCCTATTTATTCTCCAGGTGTCCCCATACGCACTTCTTTTCTTCTGCAGCCCTTGGCACGCTCTCCAGAGTTCCTCAAACTCCAGAAATATTCAGAGGTCTTCGCCTTTCAACTAGGCACTTCATCCCACACTCACCGCAGCTGTCACTCAACATCTCTTCGTGGAGCTGGTTGTTTCCCAGTCAAATTTTAAATGACTTATGGCAAGGACCTCGACTTCTGTTTCTCATTTGTATCTTCTGTTGCACTATGCTTAGAGGGGGGACTCTTAGGAGGCGCCAAACATATTAATTAATAAAAAGTTATATTGGTTGACGCATTGCATATATCCAATAGAGGACTCACACATATAGATAGGGATATACAGTTGACCCTTGAACGATGCAGGGGGGTAGGGGTCCCAAACCCCCAATCCCAATCAAAAAAATGACATATAACTTTTGACTCTCCAAAAACTTTACTACAGTTGTCCCTGGTATCTGTGGGTGATTGGTTCCAGGACCCCCGACGGATACCAAAATCTACAGATGCTGAAGTCCCTTATATAAAATGGAATAGAACGACGCATATGCAGTCGGCCCCCTGCACCCACGGATTCCCAAATGCGGACTGAAAATACTGTTTTCTGATCCACGATTGGTTGAATCCGAGGATGCGAACCTCAGGGATACAAAGGACGGACTGAATATGTTTATTGAAAAAAAAAAAATTCACATATAAGTGGACCAGCACGGTTCAAACCCATGTCATTCATGGGGTCAAATGGATAGACATATATACTCCTGCCATCTACAGAATCTCAACACAAGCACGTCCCGAGACCCAGCAATTCCACTCTTTGGACTGTTCTCCACAGAAATATTTATGTATGTTTTTTTAAAGGTAGATACTAGAATATTCATGGTAACACTACTTACAATAAACAAAAGCTGAAAACCACCCAAATGCTGTCGCAGTAGAATAAACGAGGAAACATCTATGTTCTTTTAATAGACTATGACATGACAAAGAAACTGGACAATACAAAATACCCTCACAATATGGATGAATTGCACAAACATACCGTTGAGTGAAAGAAGCCAGACAGAAAAGGGTACAGAGCATGCAGTCCAACTTATACACAGTACAAAACGTACTGAAACAAACCTACGCTGTCACAGGTTAAGAAAAATGGTTATCTCGCAGAGGGGAGCGTGAGGGGTCTTCTCAGAGAAGACCGCTCGTGTTCTTTTTTGAAAATCTGAGTGTTGGTCATTTTGTGAAAATCCATTGAGCTGTTCAGTTAAAAGATGGACCCTCTATGTAGACTATACTTCAATATAAATTTAAATTATTTTGCTTGATTGAAATGGAAGGAAATTAGCAATATTCTCCTGTATTTCCAGGTACTGCTTTGTGCTTTGTACATAGTATGTAGGTAACAGAAGTCACCATTCCCTGAAGAAAGCAACCTATAATGAAAAAATAGTTCTGCTCACATCGTTACCAAAACTCTGTCATTGTCCAGCATCAGTTGTCCACGTCCAATCTTGTACTAAACACACTGAAATGTGTCAGTTTTACACAGAGCTTAGCGCTTGAGAATTGAAATGAACTTCATTTCACAGGCAAGAAAACAGACTCTGAAAGTCAAGTTGCTGGTCTGAGACCACGCTGTTGGGACCGTGGCTCCAGAAGCCACTGCCTTCCAAGGCACTCCTGCCGCCTCTATGTGCTAGGAATTAGCAAAGCTACGTGGGACAGGTGCACAGTTTACACCCTCCTGGGGCCACTGACCATCCTTGGAGCCCCCCAAAATGATTTCTGCCTGTAGCGAAGGCACCGAGAGCTCTCCGGCACCACACTTTTCAATAAAAACTTGACAGGCACCTGATCGAGAGGACAAATTTATTAATTTTCTTTAGGGCCAACTGTTTCTTTCAGACTGTACGTATGTGCTAATTTCTGTAGCGGCCCAGTGGACTCACAATCCAGTACTTGGTTAGTAATTATACGGTACATTGTGTCGTAGAGTTGTTACATGCTTTGGGGGGAAGAGAAAAAAACTTATAAGGAGTAATTCTTTGCCTTGTCATTTTGAAGGCAAAAAAAAAAAAATTATATTTTGTATTCAAGGAAAACATGTTTAAATTAATGACGTATTTTGTTTGTTTGTTTCTCCTTGAAAAAGGCTTTCGTATCTCTTCTCTGCTTAACACACATTGATGATAGAAAGAGGTGAACCTACAAAAAAGGCCAAAGTATTACATAACCCAGCCTGGATAAACAAACCTGACTACCTGGGAAGCTTTCTGAAGCTCTATGTTGACTCTGGGTGACATCGACAATGAGCAAGGAATTCTGAGAGCACTGAGCACGTAAACTTGTCAAATACAGGCTACAGGGCGGGACCAAACTGAGCACAGTTACGAAACAGGGGAAGTTGGCTCCGGAAGCCTCTTGCTGCCATATTCTGAATTTCTATCTTTCTTTTCATTGTTTCTTAGCCCCTTAGCTCCACCTCCATCCCCCCACCCCATCACCACCGCC
>NW_024340697.1:2861876-2883226 GCF_902729225.1 Pteropus medius
CAGCATATGGCAAAGGTGGTGGGATATCACTGCCTCGATTAAGTAATGTTTCGCTGCGAAGGCGAAGGTGATGGGATGTTACATAAGACTCTACCTTAGTGGGATGAGGTGACTCTCTCTTGCTGGCCTTAAAGGTATAGCTGCCTTGTTGTGACAAGGCCCCAGACCAATGAATGCAGGCAGCCTCTAGGAGTAAGAGTGGCCCCATATGAAAGCCAGCAGGAAATTTTTGGACCTCAGTTTTACAGGGCCAGGAAACAGTTCTGCCAACCATCAGGTGAGACAATGACAGAGTACCAGCTCAGCCAGGCCTGGACTCCTGACCACAGAACCTGTCAGATAATAAACGTGTGTTTATTACCCAACGTTCAAGGATCGGAAGAATATTGATAAATGTCCACACTACCCAAAGCCATCTATAGACTCGATGCAATCCTTATCAAAAGTCTAATGACATTTTTCACAGAAATAGAAAAGGGAATTCTATATTTTGAATGGAGCCATAAAAATCTCCAAAAGGCCAAAGCAATTTTGAGAAAGAAGAACAAAGTCGGAAGCATGACACTTCCTGATTTCAAACTATACTAAAAAGCTATGGTAATCAAAATGGTATGGTATTGGCGTAAAAATAGACATGTAGACCAATGGAACAAAACTGAGTGCCAGATATAAATCCTGTATAGTTCAGCATATATGGTGAACTAATCTTTGACAAGGGAGCCAAGAATACACGCTGGGGAAAGGATAGTCTCTTCAATAGATGGTGTTAGGAAAACTGGATTTCCGCATGCAGAAGAATGAAATTGGACCCCTATCTTACACCAGTCATAAAAATTAACTTGAAATGGATTAAAGACTTAAACATAAGACATGAAACTATAAAACTCCAAGAAGAAAACATAGGAGGAAATCTCCCTGACATTGGTCTTGGCAGTGATTGACTGGGTATGACACCAAAAGCACAGGCGACAAAAGCAAAAGTAAACAAGTGGGACCACATCGAACTGAAATGCTCATGCACAGCAAAAGAAAAAAAAAATCAACAAAATGAAAAGGCAACCTATGGAATGGGAGAGATATTTGCAAATCATATATCTGATAAGGGGTTAATATCCAAAACATAAAAATTTAAACTTGTACACTCAATAGCAAAAAGTAAAAAAATAAAACAACTCAATAAAAAATCGGGCGAAAGGCTTGAATGGATATTTTTCCAAAGACATACAAGTGAACAACAGGTACAAGAAAGGTGCTTAACATCATTAATCAGGGAAATGCAAATCAAAACCACAATGAGATATTCCTTCACACCTGTTAGAATAGCTATCATCAAAAAGACATAAGTGTTGGCAAGGATATGCAGAAAAGGAAACCCTTGTGGACGATTAGTAGGACTATAAATGTACAGTGGTGCAGCCATTATGGAAAACAGTATGGAGGTTTCACAAAAAATTAAAAATAGAACTACCGCACGATCCAGCTGTCCTACTTCTGGGTACGTATCCAAAGGAAATAAAAGCAGGATCGTGAAGAGATATTTGCACATCCATGTTCATTATAGCATTATTCATAATTGCCAAGATATGGAAACAACCTAAGCATCCATCAACGAGTGAACGGATAAAGATGATGCGAGATATGTGTGTGTACTGAATGTTATTCAGCCACGAGAATGAAGCGAATCTTGTTATTTGCGACAACTTGGATAAAATTTGAGGGCACTGTGCTAAGTGAAATGAGTCAGAGAAAGACAAATAGTATATGATTGTACTTATAGGTGACATCTACAAAAGCTAAACTCAGAGAAACGGAGAATAGTATGGTGGTTGCCTGGGGCTGGGGATTGAGGAACATGGGAAGACATTGGTCCAAAGACACCAAGTTTCAGTTATAAGATTGAAAGGTTCTGAGCATGTCATGTATGGCTTAGCAATTATAGTTAACAGTGCTATATACTCGAAAGTTACCACATGAGTAGATCTTAAATATACTCACCACACACACACAAAAAAATTGTAATTATGTGACATGATAGAGGGGTTAGCTAACGCTACAATAGTAATCACTCTGCAATATATGTGTATCAATTCAACACTCTGCACGCCTTAAACTTACACAACCGTTGTATGTCAATTTTTATCTCAATAAAGCTGGCGGGGGAGGAGTGTAGTGCTCTCATGATTATCCTGACTCTTCGGGGACCCTATATCACATCCCACCCAGACCTTCCTACCTTGGTCGCATCTTTAAGAGAGGTGCTCACATCACCCTCTTGGCTCAAACATCTAAACTCTTATTTCTCCGAAGCATGAAAGAGAATTGCTTGTTAATCTCTGATAGATTAATGAATAATTAGATATTAACGACACCTATCCATTCCGGACATATAAACTTTTCAACAGAATAACCTCAGTATTTTTCCAGATGTGTTTCCTGAATATTCTCATAGAAAATAAAACAAAACAAAAAACCAGTTCTGTGGTCAAGCATGTTTGGGAAATACGGAGTAAAGCTAAATTAAGCCAGTTCCTTTACTGCAGGCGTTTATAAGTTTATGCATTCACAAGAGGAAGATAAACACACAGCATTTCTATAACTTATTTAACTACAGAGCCGTTTCCTCCTCACCCCTTCTGTTTGCAAATAATTTTTAAAAGATAAAAAAATTAGGGAGACTAGCTAGCATGTATCCATCCCAATGCAGAAATTGCTTTTAAAAAATAAATTCAGGAGTGATTATTCATAATACGATCGGATTAATTCTTTTCAGTATTCAAAAGATACCCATAGGCTTCTATAAAACATGAACCTCCTCGTACATCTAAATTATGTTTCAATATTAAAAAATTGAATACACACGTTTAGTGCAATAATAGCCGTATGGTGCACGCACAAGAAGACTTTGTTTAATTGAACTCTCTGAAACCACATTTACTGGGGAAAATTTACCATCTGGTGCTTTATCTGTTATTATGGGACATTAGTAAATACCATTATCAGAGTTAACTATTTAACCAAGATTAGTCCTTTATGATTTTTTTTGATACAAGCACTAAAATTTAAATATACTGTGCTGAGACTATAGGCATTTTTTCCATGGTGTTTTTAATTTTCTAGTCCATTATTTGTGATCCTCTGATGATATCCAAACAATGATCTTTTCCCTAACACTTTCCTGGCTGTACCAAAACTCAAGATGTCGTATATGAGTGTGTCTTAAGGCTTTTATGTTGCCAATACGCATATTCTACCCACATCCGTGTGCCACTGAGTCCTCCAGACACAAGGGGATCTCACGCTGAATTCACTGATCTTTCCAAAGCTTCTACCCACTGTGGCTTCTCTCTTCTGACAGTTCCCTACACCAGAAAATTCTTTTAAGTACCTACTATAATACCATTCTGCTTTCATTAATAGTGGAAAGAGAAGAAATTTTAAAATCCATTGCTCATTGGCTTTTCTGATATGTTGGAAATTGTTCATTTTAGGTCATGAAGTACCAAAATGTTTAACCCTCTTTTGATGATCAAAAATACGACTCGATATTAACATCAGAAATTCTCCATCAGTCCTTCAGAGCATCAACATTATCTGAACATTACATATAGTTTCTCTGTGGAATATAAGCCTTCTGCAAAAAAAAAAAAAAAAAAAAAAAAGGGTACTTCGGAATGTACGCACACAAAACCAAATATAAATACAATTAGATGTTCTCAAAGAAGCAATAAGGAATGAACTACACCTCGTATTATCATTCCATTTGGTTAAATTTTCATTTTGCTTTAACAATAAGTTTCCTATAGAAAATGACTTGTGCTTGATATGGAAGAAACAAACTAAAAATACCATGAGCCAGACTACATACGGGCAATTTCAAAAGTATATCTCGCCAACTGTCTGAATAATGTCACAGCGAGAGGGAAGAATATTTATGGTGGCTCCTTACTCGAATTATCAATTTCATAGGAATGAGAAAATTTGTCTCATCTCACAGCAGAAAATACTGATGAAATGTTCGAAGCTAGGAGCTGTCAATTCCGGTGACATTAGGGGATTTCAAATGTAATAAAAAATAAAAAGCACAACTTCTAAAAGAGTCCATGGTCATATATTTTTCCCCCTCCATTAGAATACAATATTATACTGAAAATTAAATAGAAGAAATTGGTATTCTACAAACACCAATCCGAGTGACTTCAGGCCTGAGAGAGGTTTGGGGCAGCTTTGTTGGCCTTTCTCAGCCTGTCGCTAGATCTATGAGTTTCCTTCCCTTCATTTATTTAAGAACTTAGAGTCTATTAGACGATGGTCAAATTCACGGCTGAGAAAGAAGCCCCAGAAGAGAGATCACAAGTAATGACAGGTTCACCGCTCATAAAACCATGACTGCATGCCGAAGACTAATCTGCTCATATTAAATTTTAAATAAATATATTTGCAGTCCTCCAGCAGGGAAAACCTTCGTTGAAAAAAGATACCATTATCCTAGAGGGGAAGAAAATGTTGTCGCCGTTTACCTCGACCGAATCAGAATACACAGGTTGTTATCTATAAGCAAGACAAAGACAAATACAACACAGCAGAGCTCGTTCTCATACTCTGTGGTCTTGGCATGCTAGGTGCCCAGGGCAGAGGGCCTTGCTAGACCAGAGCAACTTAGTCCTTTGGTCCTGGGCAAGTCCGCCCTGTATCGGCTGATTTAGTTCACGAAAAAAAAAAAAATAAACAACAACAAAAAAATCAATGTGAGAAGCCAGGAAAGATTTGCCATGGTGAAGTTTCCTGTGGGTAGCTTTAAATAAGCCGCCATTTAAACAAGAGGAAAGGCAAGCCAATAGATAAATAATGCACAGAAATTAAGTCTGACACATTTTCAGAAGGCAGTAAAATGTCACATTAATTGCTTTCTAGAGAAATAATTCGGCTCTGCATCGTTTAGCTGGGTTGCTCGAGAAATCTATGATGGCATCGCACTGAACTTCTACAGTTACCTAGAAAATCACCTGTGATCACCGCTGAGAGGGACGCACTCATAAATTCTCTTTGAATTATAATTCCCAAATAATCACACCATAAATAATTTCTAGAATTCTAGATGCTTCCTTTTATTTCACTCTTTCCTTAGTAACAACTGTCTTCTAGTCCTTCTTCAGGCTCTGATATTTTCTGGTGTTTTCAGAGTAGACTGGGCTTTTATGTTTTGCTTCCAAGTATTAGAAGTTCTACTTAAGAGCTTTCTGCACAGCTAATGTCTCCTCACAGATATCCATGAGTTAGCTTCTCCTCTACCTTAAAAATCTGCCAGGAGAAAAAATCTTCTCCAGCTGAGAGATGTGAGCCAGAAACAAGAGCACTCCCTGGTGGACAGATATGGCTATAACACCTAAATAAAAACAGTTTTTTCTCCAGACTCCCTCAAGAAATGATGGTTAGGAGGAGGATCGTACATGTTATCGTCCGAACTGGAATGCTTTTGAGAGTAAATGGAGTTATTAAAAATAGAACCACCCAGCAAACAGGTATAAACCAGGCCTGTTCTGGGCAAACAGGGACGTATGGCCATTCTAATATAAAAGTTGGAAATAGTAAATTTGTCGCTGGGTAACTGAAATGAAGCCAGAAATAGAATTTGCTGACTTGTGGAGGGAGAAGCCAAGAGTCAGTTATTGAGTTGGTAAATAATATTAGCACCCTCTCCTCACCGGGGAGGATGTCCTCATTCTATCTGAACTCAGAGAAAACGAACACGCTTCTGATTAAAAGCATATAGTGCCTGATCACCAAGAGTTTCCAAAAATAATTGGTTTGGCAACAGTTTTCAAGATGTAAGAACTTCATTTCTGCACGAATGTGTTAATGATCCAAATGGCATATTAAGGCACGTTATATATTTGATTTTATTTTGTATTTAAACTCTGGAACGTAAAGAGATATTTGTTTCCAGCCGATTTATATTGCAGCAACAGATTTTTAACAGGCCTCTATGTTGAGAACTCGGTTGCGAGAATATCTTTCAATTCACACTGCCAATAGCAGAATGACCTGAAGGGGTGGGTACAAGATGACAGATATTTACAAAATAAATGTAACCATCAGGTTATGACTGTAGGATTTATTAGTATCTGCGCTTGAATGCAAAGTATTACATAACAAAATAAATGGAAATAAGCGTTCACGAACTCCAATAAGTCAGAATTATGGGGTCATCTATGCAAATTGCAATTTCTAATAGACCATCAAATGTTTTTAGTTGTGTCCTTTTTATCATCATTAAAAGGGCTAGAAAACCGGAGCCCCAAAGTTCAAAAATAGGGACACAAACAAACAAATGGAAAATGGATAGTGTATAAGGATTTAATAAACAAACTATCTTTCGCAAGAGGTTTTATTTTTGTTGAATTGTGTAAGTTGTAAAATGTCACTTTTTCTTCAGTTTAAAGAAATGTCCTGAGAATGTAAATGGTAAATACAGATATTTCGACTTCCAGGCAAATTGTTGGGGAGATGGGGGGTATTTCGATGAATGAGGCAGCACTTTTCAAACCAAAATACCATTTTTCTGTGATTACGATACCCTTATTTTACAGAGATGTGTAAAATACACCTTATTTTATAGGTGAAGTGATGTGGGCATAGAAACGATACAGTTCAAACTAGGACTGGAACCCTTTAGAACCTGCCAGGCTGCCTGAAGCATGGGTTTAAATCTCCCACTGCCTTATATCATCACTTGTCGCGCAGTTGGACAGACTCACAGCTAGCTGTATTCCTGAATCTCGACTAGGGTTAATTATGGCCCCCCAACAAGGAGACATCTTAGTTGCTATAACCCAGGGGGAAGCGGAACGTGCTACTGGCATCTACTGAGAAGAGGCCAAGGATGCTGCTGAACATCCTCTGATGCACGGAACAATCTCCAACAATAAAGAATTATCCAGCCTCAAACGTTAGCAGCGTTGCAGTTGAGAAATCCTGTCCTAGACATTAGCATTGCATTTTCAAGTGATTTCTTAGGATGGAACCCATTTGATAAATCTTGCAACCCACTTTATGTTGATGCCTATGGGCTGTAAAATCAAACACCTTTACAATTAGTGTCCTGATTGTGGGAATGTATGGCATCTAGAATTGCATGTTCCCTATCCAAAGGGTTGCAGGATCTTTAGAAGTGGTTTCTGGTGCAGTGAAGGGAGAGAGGAAATTCTGAGGGGCCCTGTCAAGAAAATGGCCAACTTCTCATTCTTCATTCTCTAAGTTGACCTCCAATGAGTTACACTCTTGTAGAATCCCATCCTCTTGAGTGTGGCTGAGACCTGTCATTTGCTTCTAATTGCTAGAATATGGAAAAGTTGATGGGATGTTACGTTCATGACTATGCTACATTATATAAGAGTCTATCTTAGAAGATTGGACTGAGGACTTCTCCTGCCATCGTTGACGAAGCAGGATGCCTTGTTGTGAACCACTTGTGAAGTAGGCCACGTATCTAGGTCTGTGAGAGGCTTCTAATACCTGCGAGTAGCCTCTAGCTAGAAGCCAGTTAGAAGCCAGGGACCTCAGTCCTATGACCTCAAGAAGATGACCTGCCGACAACCCGAGGGAGCCTGGGAGAGGATGAGCTCCAGATGACACTGCAGCCCTGGCTGACGCCAGAACTGCAGGCTTGCGAGGCCCTGCAGAAAACCTAGTGAAGCTGTACTCGAACATCACCCACGAAAACTGTGAGACGATAACGTGTGAGGTTTTCAGCTGCTGAAATTGTGGTAATTGGTTAAACAACAGGATAAACTCACCGTGGAGGAGCAGCAACTGTGGAGCTAAAGAGTGGGGAGCCACGTGCCACTCTTCTCTGTCGATCTGAATTCCTAATGGAGAGAAAGGTCTGGGGTAGAATCACTACAAAATGGCATCTGGAGGCCAACTGGCAGCAGTGGATCAAAGAATGCTATAGAAAATTCCAGTTCCACCAATCACAATTATGGAAAGTCTCCCTATTTCGCCGTCATCCATTTTCTCTCCAAGGTGATGAGATCAGCCCTAAGTGGATAGAAACATGAGATGCTTTGCCATGAGAAATCATGAGGTGGCCTGACACAGGAAGCCCCTGGTGATGGAGATTTACCAGGTGGGGAGGGACGTTTCATGAAGATGGGATTCTCTGTTTCCAGCTGCGAAGTCCCTCAGGAAACCGAGGGACTGAACGCAGATGAACGAGCGGCAGTAGCCAGTCCCTCATCTAGGGTTCCAAGAGAAAGGTTCGAATAAGAGTTCAGGAAAAAGTAAAAGTGAATCAAGGAAACTCTCGGAAGCAAGGGGATGGGTGAGAGCAGAACCGTCCTGACTCAAAGACACACGCGCATGTACGCGCGCACACATGTGGTAAATGTGGGGTCTAAACGAAAGTGCTTGAAAACGTTTTGGAAAAAACATCGAAGGATGTCATTCGGAGAAGGTAAACAATGTGAAACATCGGGGGAGATTTATTCAAGTAAACAAAAGAACATTTTAAGTGGCTCAAAATCGGATGAAATTGAAAGGAAACAAAAGCTCTCTGAAATCGTAAGAAAAAATGCATTAATGAAAGAACAGGATGAGAAAAAAAGGGTGCTGGCAGAGCTGAGGAAATAAATTAAGAAGAAAAAGGATCCACTGTGTGACTAAAAGAGAGAACTAGAGGCAGGGATGACATTTGAAAAGTTCGTTGAGATAACATAAACTCGAGGTGGTACGAACTTACTTAAGGCCGGAAGCAGTGGGGACAGAAAAAATGAGTATTGATGCAGTGAAGGGAGAAAGGAGGCAGAAACATATTCAGAGAAGAAAGAAGACAATGAATAGAAAGTTACTTGTGTGGGATTTGTGCAAGAAGTTTCTAGAAGTAAGGGCGGTCAGGGTCAAATGCTAAGGAAAGCTCATCGATGAGTAGACAAAGTTAAGGGAAAACCTTCTCTCTGTGGAGGAAGGCAAATTAGAGGGTCTTCAACTGTGGTTTGAGGGTCCCTGATCTCCATGGGCTGCCAAGGGGACACCTGAACTTTCCAGATTCACATGGGAATAACAGGTGTCTATTTGATCATCCGTAGTTTTCAACCAGGATTCTTAAGCTACTAAGAAGAGTTCTTTCCCAAACACCTTTGCTTCAGACACGTGGACTTCGACTTGGTATCATTTTTAAAGTCTTCTAGATTTTTGTTCCAAGCTGTCTTATGAATCCAGACGACAAATCGGGATACGTTGCTCCCGTTCCCTCTCCTTGGTTTAAGCTACAGTCGATGCCTTCCCCAGTATTAAACTATCTAAGGACTCCTAAACTTGCCAATGGAGGAAAATACTAGTGGCTGTGACTCTGTAGAGGGTGAGGAAGGATAAAGTTCTTTACTCCTGCACTTGTTATGCTTTCGCCAGCCACCCACAGAACTGAGAAATGGTCTCAATTCTCCACCCCAAGAATCTACTCCTAATACATATAGTTCAGGGAAGAAAGTAATAAAAACATTCCATATGGCTCTGTTGCCAAAAAAAAAAAAAAAAAAAAAAGGCAACTGATCGTTTCAAAAGGTACTCCTAAAATAATTTTCTGAAATATTTATTATGAAGCAGAGGTCGGAATTATGGGTTAAAGAGCTGCTAAGAATGGGGTAGAGAAAGGAGAAAACTTGCCAAGGGAGAAATGTCTGATTTTGCAATTCCAGATTCACTCTCCCAGGACTCTTTGCGGTCCAGACCCGGGGAAGGTCCGTTCCATCCAAGCAAACTAATTCAACAGGCACCGTGGTCACTGTTTTGCTGCTAATGTACCATTCTACAGAAAGTCTGGAAAATGACTTGCTGCTCTGTAATTATAATTTAGTTCTGGCCGGAGAGCTAACTTGCCCACGACGCCGGGGCGCGGGCAATGGGGAGGCCTAAGGCACCTGTGGCAGGCTGTGCTGCAGACTAAGGTGGGCAGGCTGGATTCCTACCACTATCCACACCTGCTGGTGAGGCCCCAGGAATCATTAAGACTCCAAAAACACACGACGGGCACTGTATCATTTCAGTCAGTTAGATCAGAACTCAGCTCTTAGAGATGGATCTGGACGAATGCAGGGCTCTAACCATCACTGGCTCTGTCTCTTTTGGCAGTTCCCAAACTGACTATGCCTCCTTTTCCTAACCTTTCCTTCCAAAACAAAGAGCGTAAAATGAACAAAAGATAAAGCGAAGAAGCACTGCTGCACCTGCTTTAGAATGTTGTGAGGAGTAGATGACATGCTTTAAGTAGTGTGCTTAACACAGTGCTTGGCAGAGTATACGTACTCTGTTATAGCGGTTCCCAACCTCTTTGCACCAGGGACCGGTGCTCCTGTGAGAACCTAATGCCTGATGATCTGAGGCGGAGCTGATGCGGTGATGCCAGCACTAGGGAGCGGCTGCAAATACAGATGAAGCTTCGCTCACTGGCCCGCCACTCACCTCCTGCCATGCGGCCCGGTTCCTCGCAGGCCATAGATCTGTACTGGTCCATGGCCTGGGGTTGGGGACCCCCCACTCTATTATATTATTAGTAAATATTGTTACTTCCGTAGAGATTTCATGGCTTATGTTGCTAACAAGATTGGAGTCTTAAAAAGAAGACCAGCAGAGTTTTCTCTCTCTCTTTCCAGCCTGGCTATTCCAGCCAATGGTAGGGTCTGTGAGGAAGGGACCACCCACTGCTTGGGTGCATTGGGGGAGGGCTTTGGAAGAGAGAGGCAGGGGCAATTTTAGGAGTAAAGCCCAACAGCAAGCTCCTATCACAGCACCTGTCCCGCTGTACTATCATTTTGTGTTTCCATGCCTACTCTTCCAGACCATGAGGTCACGGAGAGCAGGTACTCTGACTTCCTCGCCTAGTTTCTTAACAATAGCGAGTTTGACCAGCTACAAGGAGTCCTCTCCTTCCTCCTGGGTCTCATATAGTCTTTACCATGAGTATCTGTATCTTGTTCAGAGCCCTCGACGCAGGCTACGGGGCTGACTGTGCTGCTCTCCTTTCCCCCTACGCCTCGGGCTGGAGAGTCTTGGTGTATTCATAACCTGAGGTTGCCTGGTGGCATCCAGAATGACAGGTCTTTGATCCAAGGGAAGGGAGAATCTTCCCCCCCACCCCGAGATTTCTATTCTTTCTTCTCTCCACTCTGTGGTCCTAAGTTGTAGCATTGTTCCTTCCTTGTAGACAGGAAGGAAATTAATTCCAAAATTCTCCGAAAGGTACCTCTAGTTTCTTCCCATATCTCTCCATCACCATTCCCGTTCTCTTTTTAGAAACATCCAGATAGCAGCCTCTGAGTTATTCAATAGCAGCCCAGGCCCTCCCAAACTTGAATAGCATTCGCAGTAGGGTTCGCCCCCAAATCCTCCTTTCCAGAATTCCCTACGTTTTGATCTCTAGCCACCTTTCACATGCTCAGTGAACACAGGCATATAAAAATAATAAGCTCTGACCTAAAAGATGAAAGAGCAAAGTGGGTATCGGCTGATTCATCCTATGCCCAGGCAAAGGCATGGATGGCTGCAGGCTGCAGCCATTCTGTCACTGGGCTTGAGTGTGGACTCGATTCCCAGCCTGCATAGACGTCAGATTCACACACTCCCCAGTTTCTGACATGACCTGGCCAAGTAAATCGCCTTCTGCTGTTGCGAGCTCATTATTCTTTGGCTCTTCTATCACTGGTTACAACCCTCTTCCCACACAGGCTGCAAGATCCTTCTCGCCTTTACAAACACTGCACTTCTCTTTTGAAAGACCATAATTTAAAGCATTTGGGAAAGAATATCTCTGAACACTATTATAAGAATTATAGGATAAAAGAGATTATCTTAATTATGTCACTCGACATGGTGCAAGTCCCATGCAGAGCAAATGTAGTTTCAATCTCCTGTCACTGGAGAAAAGCTAGCAAAATATGTAATACATTTGAGAACACTTACACATTCTTATTATCTCAAGTTCCATTACTATAAGAGCCATATGTTGAATCAGTAATATGCTGTGTTGAAGGAATAACTTCATTTATCTTACAATGGTAAGGCAGGTCTACTGAAGTCTAACTGGCTTGGTTTCAGGGAGTCATGAAACTTCTAATTTTTTACTGACCGATGCTTGAAATTTTACATCAGTCAGTTATGCCTTTAGATTAAGACATCGATCTCTTTATCTGGAAAAATCTCTAAGCAGGTATCAGAGATTTGTATGTAAGTGGGGACCTGGGAGCAGGATTTACTAGGATACACAAGAAAAGGGGCAAAGAAGAATGAGAGGTAGGGGCAATTCCAGGAGATGGGGCTGGAGGGAAGACACAGGTGAAAATTAGGAGGATGAGTTCACCCAGCGGAAGTGTCAGCTCCTTCCCACTCGTGGAGCGGGAGCTGTGGTAGCGGTGGTGGTCTTTTATACAGATATCGATGCTTTAAGAGCAAGTAAATTAATCTGGAAATATCTTTTAGAAAAAGCTCAATATATCAATAAAATATTGATGGATTTTTCATTAACTATTCTAGTACGACAAAGGCATGCCACAAGTCTATTCGCAATGTAGTGCTATATCTGTCAAAAGATTGATATCCAGAATATATAAAGAATCCTACAGCATTGGGAAGGAAAAAAAGCAAACAACCGAATAGAAAACTTGAAAAGGAAACAGATAGGCAAATTAACAGAAAAGGGAAACCAAGCAGCTAAAGAACATATAAAATATTATCTAACGATCCTGAATGAACGAAAGGATGAAAATGCCGCTTGATGGAAAATGCTTATTCAAACAAAAATGAGACAACATTTTACACACATTGGATTGGCAAGACATAAAATGTCTGATAAACCAAGTGTAGGATGAAGCTATTGAGAAATGTAGGTAGGAATATGAAGATAAATTAAAACTCCTGTTTTGGACAGTAACCTGGCCCTACCTGGTACACATGGAGGTGCATATAGCACTTGGTACAGTCACGCCTCTTCCAGGTACATCCCCTAGGGAAAAAGCCAGCAAATCATATTTGGGGCCGAACCAGGCCAAATGCCTATTTTTATATGGCCCGCAGGCTTAAAATATTTCTTAACATTTATAAATGGCCAAGGGAAAAAAATCAAAATAATAAATGACATATGAAAATGATGTGAAATTCACATCAGCATCCATAATTACCATTTCACTGGCACGCAGCCACACCTGCGTGTTTAGCACCGCCTATGGCAGCTTTCACACTACCACAGTAGAGTTTGATAGTTGCGACGGAGGCCATCTGGCCTGCAAAGCTGAAAATATTTAGTATCCGGTCGTTTACAGTAAAAAAATTTGCAGGCCCTGGCCCTAGAGAAAATCTCATCCATGTGTGTAGGGAGGATGTGCACTAGTGTTCGCTGAAGTGTTGTTTGTACTAAGAAGAAACTGGAAGCAATATGACTGTCCATTAAGAAGTGACTGCATAACTTGCAGTCCCCACACTGTGGTCTTTACACACCAGATTGCACTAAAAGAAACCAGGACTCTTTGGGGAAATGGAAGATAGCAAGTCTGAAACTGGAAAGTACAAAATGATTCTGGAAACCTTGTCATAACAGAAAGTAAAGAAGGTATTAAAGACTCCACCAGCATCGTGTCAAAAGGAGTTGGGTGCCAATTAGAGGCTCCCGTTGACCAACGATGAGATAAACGAGTGTCACTGAGAATAATAGCTACAACTGATTGAAACTCATCAAATATATTTAAACCCATGAATACATAATTATATTTAAAAGAAACATTTATCTTCTTTGGAGGATGCTGAGAAACCATCTCATTATTTGGGAAATTGAGAAGCAAATATTAAATAGAAGTAACTTCATAAATAAATCTTGGCATGGTTATACAATGAGCACTAATAGCATTTTTTAAATAGACCTACATGTATCGACTTGGATAAACATCAACTACCCATTGTTGAAAGATAAAAAACACGTTGCAAAAGGATGCAGTATTAAAAACACATATCATTCTGAAAAAAAAATGCCCTAAATGATATAATATACAGTGTACAGATATGTACATAGAGATGGAGACTAAACGTATAAAAATATGGATAGGAAAATACACAGCCTCAGGATGCCAGTTACTTCCACAGAGAAGGAAATGGGATGGAGCTCTTCGCCTGTGTCCATTGCTTGAAAAAGAAATAACAGTAGCAAATAAAGAAGAAACGATGTGTTCAGTATGACAATGTTGACCGCAGCGTGTTCTCTATCTTTGAAATGTATGAAATAGTTCGGTAACTTAAAACTTTACAGCAGAATTATGAAACTGCTCCAATCGCTATTATTTTTATTGTCCACAAGCTTTTCGGTAAGTGCCCTTTGAATTACATAATACTTGAGGCAGGAAAGTTGGGCGGGAGGCGTGGCAGCGTCGGCTGTACTGCTGGATGCTGGGACATGCATGTTGGTGAGCATGATGGAGAGCATGATGGATTATGCAGTCCACGAAGCCGTGCTCTTTGACTGTACACTAATTACCGAGACACGATAGGATATGGGTGACAAAATAATTGCTGTAACCTGACAAATGCTTTATGACTATTGGGACAGAGATGGAGATGGAAAAGAATTCCATAACAATCTATTTCACGAGTGAGCCACCTCCCGATCGCCCCTTTGTTAATAAAAAAGTGTTGAATGGAAACACAGCTTTGTTTCCAAAGGCAGAAATCATGAAAAGAAATAGAAGTATGCCGTTCCTGGCTATAAGTCGAGAAGGATAGTGCCAAGAAGCATGATTAAATACTAATGACAACGGTGTCAGATGTGGTGGGAAATTTAAACCATCTATCTTAACGTTGGAGGCGTTTGAGGTTTGCTCGGGCCAGAGAGTGTCACGGAAACTCGAGTCCTTGTACAGCACTCATTGCTGGCTCTGTGGCCAGCTGATGGGGCCAGGCTTTCCTTTCGCTGATAAGATTGGAGGTGGAGCACTGGAAGCGTTTTCACCACCCTGAAAGAAAAAAATTGATGGAAAAAGGGAAAGAGGCAGCCTTGGGTGTATTGTGAGGCTCTATCGGCCTCCCGGTTGTGCCTGCCTTCGTCAACAGGAGGCAAGGGGGAGTGGAGATAAAGCAGCATTAGGGCAAAAAGGATCTTGGAGCCACCTCATCCTGGATCTCCTTATCAGCACTGCCTCTTGCTGTGTGTGCAAAACCGAGTAAGCATCTCGTCCTCTCCAAGGCCAAATGAATGAAACCGAATACTAATAAGTGTAAATAGCTCTCTCACAGGATGGTAGAACGTTTGAAAGGAAAATGTCTGCAAAAAAGCTTTATAAAGGGTTGTTTCATGAAGATATTAGCTCTTCTACCAGATGCTTTGATTTGTGCAGCTTAATAAGACCATTCCCACTGATCTGAAATACATGCTGAGGTTCAGGGTGTTTACAAGGGGAGAGACGGAGGGAGAAGGGGAGGCAGGAAAGGAGAAGGAGGAAGGAGAGAAAGGGGAAGAGAGACAAAGAGGAAGGAAGGAGAGAGGGAGAAGGGCCAGGAGGGAGGGACAGAGGAGGAAGGGACAAGTGAAGCTTATCTACTGTCTCCAAAGGAAAATCTTCACTAGGTCTAATCAATCCCCAGAGACTCATCCTACCAGCAGTATTTATGGGCTCTGGGCAGGTGACTCAACCATCTTATCCCTGTGCCCTGCAATGCGTAGATAATTTAGCCAGTCTCTCAAAAATACCACAGAGTAATTTTCTAAGACAAAAAAATGACTCTCCAAAATATATCCTGAGCACGCACTCCCCTGAAAGGTGACAATGACCGAGATAGCCTTAGCACTGTCAGGAAATGAAGTGGTTTGCGACACCAATGTCCGAGGAGCATTAAGGCTTGTAGTCTACGTAATTTAGTTCCCATCTCTGAAAAGACTGTTTCATTACACTGACGATATCGGGTCCACAACATATAACTATGTATTTTGGGGCCCAAAGAGCCATTTTTTATATGAGATAATGGTGCTGACACAAGTCATTAGAGCTGGTTTTCTTCCAGTAGCGAGGAGTTTTCCGCAATGAATCAGGACCCTGTGCTCATGCTCCCCACCCTTTGTGTATATGGCTCCCTTTAGTGGTGCAGCCCACAGCTGCAGGACGATTATTTATCTGTTTAAAAAAGGCAGAACTATATTGAATTGAAGCCTTGAACCATGGCTTAACGTTCTAACAAAATGACTTAAATCAGATAGAATAACTAAACTCAATTACAGAATTGTCTTTATGTGGATTTGCTGTGAAAACCTAGTTTTAGAGGGAAAAAAAAAAAAGGTTCTGCCCTCTTGTCCTCTCTAAACGATGAAAGTTTCCAGAAATTTCCACTTTTCTCTTCTTTTGCATCAAAACCACATATTTGAAAACACCTCTCACTAAAAAGTGGCATACTAATCCTTTGTTAAAATATATGTCCCTATTGATTGTTCAGAAAGAATGTGAACACTCAATTCATCACTTTTAAGGCTCAAATCAAAGGTTAGCAGCACTGTGTTTCTTCTGGAAGCTCTAAGAGAAATTCTGTTGCCCTGCCTCTCCCAGGTTCTAGAGGTTGCCGGCATTCTTCGGCTCACGGACTCTTCCTCCATCTCCAAAGCAGGCAGAGTAGTATCTTCAACTCCATCTATCTCTCTCTTCTTCTCCCTCTCCCCTCTTGCTTCTGTTATCACATTTCCTTCTCTGACTCTGATTCTCCTGCCTCTCTCTTGGAAAGAAGCTTGCGATGACTTTGGGCCTTTTTAGATAGTCTGTTACGGATTTAGACCTGTGAACAGGGAAGAACCAAGCCAATAAGCCAAGCACCAAGAGGCACTCAGCCAACTAAGAATCAAAGGAGGTTTATTTACGCCAGCGGGCTCAGAGGAGTCACTCTCCAGAGTCTGAGCCCCTAACAAAGGCAGGCAGATAGATTTATACGTTGATGACTTCTGCATACTTAGTCTTTTGTTTCCTCAAGCACAGGAAAAGTAGTGTTCCAGGGAGAGGAGGTTGTTAAAATTCCTCCGGGACAGGGTAGCCATCGTAGATATCTTTACATTTCCCATATCAAATCCAGGATAATCTTCCCATCTCAAGATCTTTAACTTAATCACACCTGCAGTCTCCCATTGGCACATGACGTAACACAGTCAGGATTAGGATGTAGATGTCTTTGGAGTGAGGGCCTTTATACTGCCTATAATAATCATTCACTGGGAGAACGAGAGGAAGAGATGTACTATTTTGAGCCATCAGATCAGTAATCTAGGCGTGCCAAAACTGCAGAGTAACTTGAGAATATACAAATTATTTACCAAAAAAAATAAAACATACTCCCCTTGATGATTGGCTTTGAGTAACCAAGACCAGAAGGGGTGACCACGGGCAGCCCTGACTGGCAGTGGGCATTTCTGGGAATATCAAGGGTGTGGGGCCATACTCTGGTTTGAAATAAATTCACTGCAAGAAACTTGTCATACAGTTCACTGTTTCTTTAAAATCTCGGGACTGCTGCTATGTTTGTTCTGTTTTCCTGTTTTTTAAGGTATCCGGGGGTTATAAACTATAGAAACTAGAATTTGGGTTTTACAGTAGTGTTTTTCTCCCAAAATAATGCTTATGTTATACTGTTCTTATAAAATAAATTCAGAATTTAAAACAATATTTTAGGAACTTAAGTGGTCTATAACATGTGAATTCCATACCTTTTATTGTTCTTCAAGCATCGTAAATATTCAAAAATCTAAATGTTCCATAATTAAATTTTTCTTTCCCCGTGAATAAGCCCAAAGTAGTTATATTCCTTAAAGGTCAAACAGAACTCAAATTGTTTAAAGGGCAAAAAGCAGAAAAATGCTGAATATCTCATCAAATATATTTGCTTACTTGATCCTTTCAATTGTTTCGACGCATACCAGGCTCACAAAAAGACACATTCCTGGGAAGTTAAATTTCAAGAGTTCATCTCTAATCGTGGCTGATTATAGAAAACACAGTCTTAGAATTTGATTTGTTTCCTAGGTAACACCCCTTCAAATCTGGCATCTCGGCCTCATCTTTTGCTCCTACACATGGATAAAGATCCTGAAACCACGGAGTGTAAATTTCAGGGTCAGAAGACGACTTGAGCAGACATCCTAAAAGAAGGATCTGGGGTGGATGTCATCCTCGGAAAGGAAATTTAATTTACTTAAGTTAATAAAAATAGCAGGAGGAAGAAACAAAAATGGAAACATGCTGAAACCTAATTCCCTGCAAGATATTCTTATCCGGCAAGTTAATCTTGGGCCCCAAACAAGAGATTTAAGTTTTTTAAACACATGAAATATCTCCTAGTCTAATCCAGTGACTGTGATATAATATCACTCCCAGGAGAGGAAAACAGATTTATATGTTTGAACACTTATGGCTGATCTCTGAACCGTTACAATAGGTAAGACTAGAAATACAGCATAAATGAGATTTACATAGACTGAAAATGAATAATCTCCCACATAGTCCTAAGGTACAAATTTAATTACTAAACATTATTTTGATACAAAGAGAGCCATCCCTAAAGTTATCCATATCCAATGGCAAACCATAGGTTGTGTCACTGTCCCCATTTCCTGCTGTAATATTAGTATTGAGGAAATATTATTTTAAAAAATCATCAAATGTAGGCTCAAACCACAAAGCCAAAAACAGAAATGAGAACAGCTACGTAGGCAGGTTGTAGAAGCAATAGGCACACAGAACACAAGAAATATAAAAGAATAAAATAAAAGTCTTTCTGACTCCATCTTGCTGGAGTCTGCCCAGTTCTCAGAACATGTGGGTTAGCGACTTCTATTTAGTCCTGCACACATATATGCTAATCATTACAAGGATCTAACCTGTAGCCTAGGAATTACTGAAACGACCCCCCAGCTTGAAAATACCTCCTCCGGGAGATAAGGAAGGCATATACAAAAATAATGATTGTTACTCAACAAATTTCTAGGAACCTTGTGGCTGGGACCACAACAACCAGAAGTTTGTTGACCAAAGCCAGTAAGTTTCACAATCCCCCTTAGATGCTTGCTGGCATACAGAGGTCTGCAGTCATCCATCACCTCCTGACCTCAAACCCCTCGTCTCCCCCTTCCGCTGAAATCAAAAAAGCCTGAATTTCTGTATTTTCTCAAGATGTTTCTTTAGGACCCTAGTCTGCCATCTTCTAGGCTTGGCGGCTTTCTGGATATAGTCACTTTCCTTTCCCCGAATCCTTGTCACTTGACTTACTGGCTGTCGTGTGGCGAGCACTATGAGCTTTCATTCGGTTACAGAGATACTCACGTTCAATATGCAGTCTCAAGGGCTGGAATGAAAGTGGAGAGGGAATAAGTAAAAATACAGCCATGAGGCAATCAGGCCTGATCCATCCAGCTAGCCAGCTAGCCGGCTAGCCGCCTGCCTGCGCCTTTTCAATGGAACTGTCCTAGGTTCTGAAATAGGCACTTGCTTAAGCCAAGGTTCTCCTGATGATACAAACTTGTAACTAGTCACTATTTGACCACGGCTAATGCACACTCTACTTGCCTTTTGCCACCATGAGTCCTGTGCAGTTCCAGCTACCTGCTTCTCACGATGGCTCAGTACATGATCCTGGCCAGGGACAACTCTGTTTGAAAGGGATAAATCAGAATACTTGGAGACGATAAAGAAATCTGTTTAAAGGTTTAATGATTTATTTCCTTCTAGTATTCATTGGCTTCTTAAAGTCACGACACCCACTCAATTTGCCAATTCAGAATAATTTAAAATTCAATAGTATTTGTGAATAGGAGTCTTTATAGCCTTTTACAAACTACAGAAGCCTAAGAACTCTATTTTCATGTTAACTGCCTCCTCTTCATTTAGTAAATGGAGATTATTAATTATGCACAGACATTTAAAAGCCACATGAATTTTTTTAAAAGTAAATAAATAAATAAAAACCACATGAATTCTGTGTACTTATTACTAACTTCAAGGGTTCAAACCATATAACTCTCTACAAATTGGCTCATTTTTGTTAAAGCGGACAAAAATTTCAGTAATTAACAATCACATTAACCCATCGAAATGAACGTTTTTTCAAATTTTTTAGGGTGCCACTAATTATTATTTTGAAGGGAATCACCATTTTGCCTCCCTGGAATTGCCTATGGGGATATTGATATTAAGCTGCTTATTAACAAAGGAGCCTCAGAAAGAGGATTTGGCCCTCCCCCTCCCCTTTCCTGATGAAGAGATTCAAACACAGAAACCTGCTTCAGCAAGAAAATCTTAGAATGCTGCCCTAGCCTAATTTGAATATGGTAAATAAGGGGACATCAAGCAGGCTCCATTAGTTAGATACCTGCTGTGTCCCATTGTTTGAGCTGCCCAGCAAGAATTTGCAATCCAAGTGTGTCCCGCCTTTCTTCAACTACCTGTAAATAGCCCACCACCACTGCCCTTCTCCTTTGTCCAAAAATGTTTTAGATACCCAACGTTGTCTCACTGTCTTCGAAATTTTCAAGCTTATGAATTCCCCATGCACGAGTATTCAAATTTCGATTTTTTCCTGTTAATCTGTTAATTTGATTATTAGCCCACCTAGAAGAATTTAGGAGGTGGGAGTTAAAGTATTAAAGAGAGAAGCCGCCTAATAAAGTGCATGATGGGTTTCTTGTTCCTATGTCGATTAACCTCAATCTCCCTGTTTTCATTCTTCTGAACCTCACTTGGATCGACAATTCCAAACCTACACATTCGAATATTTTCAGTGACAGACTTAAAATATCCTTTGGTTCAACTCTCAAAAAGGACACCTGACCAGCAGTTCACACAGCAGACACAGTTCTCGGCCGGGTGTCTGTCAGGCTTCAAACACACTTGCGAGGCACATTCTGGGAATATACTGGTTTATCCAGTTCCCTAACAAGTTCCATCACAATTCGACTCTGTGCCAGGGACATAGCAGTGAGGTGGTACTGGTTAAGGCTATCCCCAAATATGCCTCTTTGATATATGAATTATTTTGAAGTAAAGGCTATTGAGAACCAACCAAAAGCCTCTAAAAACAGCGCACAAATTTTCCTTTGGTAAAGGAAATTTCCATTTGTACAGATGTCTCCCTCTCCCTAAGTAGGAAGAGCAGGATTGGCCAACAACTGCCCACCCAGAGGGCTCTGACTTAAATCTGCATAACAAACCTTATTAAATAACCCTCCTTTACCATTCTTTCCCTGGTCAACCTCTCTCAATTTGCCTCTCCTGTCCAGAAGCCTAAAACTCCATTTGCTTTGTTTGTATTTATACTGGAATTCTAACCACGCCTTCGCTTTTGGGTTACTCATCTCC
>NW_024340697.1:2883237-2949401 GCF_902729225.1 Pteropus medius
GAGTGTGAGGTGACAGAGAGTGGTGGGGACTGAGACGAGCTGGCCAAGGCACTGCTCTCTAAAGAGGTGCTTCTAATCCATCCTAGCTGAATTGATTGTGATCATCCAGAAATGAGAATTCAGTGTTGCTGGGTCTTCCTTTAAAAAAAAAAAAAAAGTGGAAATCTAAATTTCTATGTGAAATCTTCTGATTTTTAAATGTTGGCAGCTAATTCAAATATTAAACAAACAAACAAACAAACAAACTGTGTGGGCCACATCTATGTGGACCAAACCAAGTAGGTAAAAATTTTAATTAAATCAGAAGCCACAAACTGGAGGCCAGCAGGCCCAAATCAGAATGAATTAATGAATAATGAAGCAATGACAAGCTGAGGATTAAAAAGCAGCCTTCAATAGACAAGATTTGAGGATTGATGGACTATTTCCTTCACTCTCTTCCAACAATCTAAAAATTCCTTAGAAAACCATCCTTGGCTTTCGGCTTTTCCCTGTCCTGGGGAAGGAAAGCATCCTGGTGACGGTTCACCTAGCACACATCAGCCCTGTACTATTCAGTCACAACGCAATCCACCAGGAGATTATCACCTCTGCCAGGCGACAGCTCGTATGGGTTCAACCACTCATGGAATCCATACCATCACTCCATATAAGTGCAATTCCAGAGTTAGATGAAGCCAGATGGAGTGCTGACAAGTCGATGTGTAAATCAAAGACCAGTTTGCTTGCCACAGATTTGTAGTGGATGCTGTTGACACTCTCCTTCACCAGCTTATGCACCCATCACCCAGCTTGGGGGCAGCTGTGGCTGATAACTCTCACCTTGACCTTATCCAGATAAGTGCCCTTGATTGTGGGGCTGGACACTCCATCTCCATCCTTCACTCCATTATGGGTTATGCCTTAATAAATCATGTGCAGTCAATACATGTTTCTGCTTCTAAGGAACCTGACCTAAAATTCTACTGCTACATTTAAATATTTGCAATCATCGCCTATTTTTGAAATGTTCCAGGCCCTGTGCTGTCTCATGCGTGGCTCACCACAGCAGTCCTGGCCATGCCCCCTCTACTTCTTTGCATGGGGCACCAAAGTGAGGTTTCTAAAAAATAGACATGACTATGCTATCTCTCTGCTTAAGTCTTTCAGTTTTGGCCTCAGGGTAAAATCTACATTTCCCCAGCAAAGCCTAACTTCCTCAGCCCTCTCCCTACTTCCCCTGTCACAGTTCTTGCAACCCATGCCCAGTCACATAGATATTCTGGACAGGCCCACACATCTGTGCTGTTTCACGTCTATGACGGTGCCCAAGCTACTGCACTACCTGAAACATCCCTGTTCTCTCCTACTCTGCTCCCTTCTTCTGCTGGCTGATTTCTACTCATCCTTCAAAGCTAGTTCAAACATGTTCTGCTCTATGAAGTCTTATTTGAGTGTCCCCATCCCACCTATCCCTAACTCTCCTCACACTGAGCTGAGTTAGGTGTCCTTCTTCAGAATACACTGAATTAGAAATTACAATTGTCTGTTTAACGATGATATCAGGTCTTAATCTCTGCATCCTCAATACCAAACATTGTGCTTGACACATAGTACGCATTCATAAAGATTTGTTAAATTAATAAATGTTAAAGAATCTACCAAAATGATGCCTTCAATCATCAAGGTAGCCTAGGATTGATGGAGAACATTTCATGTGAAAACCCACTCATATACCTACCCCTTCTCTGCTACCAAACATTCTGGATTGAATGCAGCCTGAAATGATTTGGGTAGTTAAAAGCTAGTAAAGACCCATTAAGGAAAGGCACTACCAGCTGCCAGAATGTTTGCTGGAAGAAAGTAGCGTGGTTTATCTTTTGAAAGATTTTTTAAAGTATCACATTATTATACACAATAACTCAGTATAATAAACTGTTTAGCTGAAATGTTCATTCTGATTATAAACAAAGGGCATTATGTACGAAATAGCTCCAGAAGAGCTTCTAGAGAAGTTGGTAGATTTTTGTGTTTTAAGAATCAAGACTGATGCTTGCATTATAAAGCATATAATTTTCACCAGTTTATTAAAAATATTATTCTTATAAGCCTGGTTTATGGTCTAAACAAAAAAGTAATTTGTGGAGGGTAAGAAAGAAATAAAGAAAAGAAAGAAAGGAAGGGAGGGAGGGAAGAAGAGAAAGTAGAGTGAGAGGGGGAGAAAGAGAGAGGTGCATAGGAAAGAAGAAAAAAGAAGAAAGGGAGTGAAGGAGGAGAGAAGGAAAGAAAAAAGGAAGGACTAAAAAGTTAGTTGTTTCCTGCCACTTCGATTTTGGCAAAAATTGCTGTATTCACTCATTTAAAGGACAAAGCTATGTTCGGCCTCAGAACGCACAGAGTGAGTGGGTCCCACCAGGAGAGGTTTACCTTTGTTACGTGAATCTTGGGGTCTCTGCACAGACTACTTAGTACTAGGAAGGACAGGCAAAGACAGGAAGGGTTGATGAGGGATAGGGAGAAAGCACTGGATAGAATTCTAGCAGAATGTTTTGAAGAAAATAAGCAGAATGGAAGAACAAGGAGCCAAGAATGCATGTCACCCAAAATGTAAAAGTCTGACAATACCCATTGTTGGCAATGATGTAGGAAAACAAATTTTCATGTACTGCAGGTGGGTATGTAAATGAGTACAATCATTCTGGAGAACAATTTGACATTACATAGTAACAATGAACTTATGCTGAACCTGCAATTCCACTTCTAGGTATATATCTAGGAGAAACTCCAGGACATGCATCCCAGGGCATGTACAAGGATATACAATGGCAGTGTCGGGCATAGCTAAACAAACAAACAAACAAACAAACAAATAAATGTGTGTGTGTGTGTGTGTGTGTATAAAACAACTCATAGGTCTATTAGCAGTAGAGCAGGTAAAAAAATTGTGGTATATCCATACAGCAGATAATATAGCCGTAAACTATAGCTATATGCATTAACATGGCTGAACCACAAAAACATAATATTGAATGAAAAAAAGCAAGTTACAAAAGAATTTACATACAGTATGATTCCATTTACATAAAGATCAAATGCTGACAAAATTAAACAATGTGTTATTTAGGGATGCATATGTATGCATCAAAACTATTAAAATGAATCAAAGAAATGATTATCACAAAATTCAGAATAGTGGATGCAAAGTTACTGGTAATTTTTTATGTCTTAAAATCATTGTTTATTATTTTTATTATTCTTTATTCTGCAGAGATTATAATATATTCTTTTATATGTTTTATTTATTTATGATTCTTAAAGAGTTGTTTAAAAATTAGAGTACAAAGAGATGGTGAGTCAGAAGCTCATGGGAAGGTGTGGGGGTGGGAGAAGAGGGTCACACATCGGCTGAACCAAGGTAACTATTCCAGATCTAAATTTGAGGGTTTCACTCAAGAACAAGAGATGGTACTAAAAAAAAAGGGTCCTGAAACTCGTATACATTGGTCCCCACCACCACCAAAAGGGTTCAGTTGCTACTCTTTCTAACTCTAGAAATTTGTACCCCCTCCCTGCTTGGTGCTGCCAGCAAGCATTTGAACTTGCCTTTACCCAAGTGGCATGCTGCCCACAGTCTTTGCTCACCACCTGAGCCTATACCAAGAGGCAGCTGGTATTTGTCAGCTACTGGGTGTATTAAAATCCTTCAGTGACCCTTCAGTGCCTACCAGTATAGTCAGTGCTCTCCACCTGCACTGTGCCTTTGTACATGCTATTTCCCTGCTTGGAATATCATCCTCACACCCCACCCCACTGTGTCCTCTTAGGATAACCAGATGTCACCCCCATGAATGAGGATTTTCTCCATCCCTCCAGTCAGTTTTGTGCTACCTGTTCTGGGCCCATACAGGACACTATGTGTGTCTCTACTATAGCAATTAGCAATTGATGTAATTAATTATTGATATGGTTCTATCTCCATTAGACTCAAGACCTTCAGAATCAGAAACTTTGGCTATTCATGTCATTTTTTTTTTTTTTTACCGTGGTGATATTCAAAATATTAGTCAACCAGGACTTTATAGGCAGTACTCAATTAGGATGAATATAAGGCTGGAACCAGGTCTTGCAAGTTCCTCTCCACCCCCAAATTGCTAGGTATTGCACAACTTAGTTTCTGAATCATTGGGAGGTGAGGAGAGGGCAGAAGAGGGGTTGAGCAACTGGGATAGAGGGGAGCGGGGAGGGCTCAGGACAGCATATATTTCCCAACCAGTAGAGAAATGTTTCAGTATTTTAACAACTGGCATAACCACTACATCTTGATAGCTAACAGCTCAATATGCATCTTTTTTATGTCCTTAGGAACAGACAGCACTACGCCTGGTAGTAGGTATTTATAAATATATAGTGAAGAAAAACAAGACATATCTTAAATTACAACTGGAATCATCAACTATTTTCCCAACAAAAAGGAGGAGGAATCTGAAATTTGGCTCCTACAGTGATTGTCTACTGTCTTTGTCTTCCCTGCATTCATTTCCCCCTTAATCTAAACACAGAGATTGGTTAATGGATGGACAGAAGATCCAAGTTGATCCAATAAGACTCAATTCTGAGACTTTTGCTTAAATACCCCTGACCTCTCTAGCCCCTCCATCCACCCCTATTGCCAACAGTATTTGGAGCTTCTGGCAGCTGTCTTGCCCTCATGAAGAGGATAAAGAAGCCTGCAGAAAACCAAGGTATAGGGAGAGTCAGCTTCCTGCAATCTGATTTAAACTCCTAGACCCAGCCATTTCTGAAGATCCACCTTGTACCTTTCAGTTAAATGACCCAACAAATTCCCTTTCTTGCTTATGATATTTTGACTTGGGTTTTTTGGTGTGGTTTTTTTTTCCCTTTGCAACTACAAGCCCAGCCTAACTTAGCTCAAAAGATAACCTTACATTATGAAAAAAACAAATCTAAGTTTTTATATATGTGAGTACCTCTTAACTTTTCACACCCTATGACATTTTGGTAGTTCGTTTGGGTGACTCACCTTTCACCAAGTAGAACATTTGATAGATTTATAAATGAGGGAAAGTCCAGAGTGTTCATGACAGGGTAGGCATGGATGGGAACAAGCAAAGTGTCATCGCCCTAAAATTAATGGGAAATGAATCAAGTTTACCATACTGAAGACTATAATTTTTAAAGATAAACTTGATATTTAATTTATTTTGTTTTCTATTACTAAGAAATATTTCCAGAAAAATATTTCCTAAGAAACCTGAATGCTTAAATACAACATTTAAAATATTGAGTTTTCTTAAGCTATAAACAAAGTATAAAATTTTTAAAATATATTTCATTGAAATAATATTCGCTATGATCCAGGAAAGCTAATGATGACATCACATAGATATAGAGACAGTAGTCTGCCTGCTTCAATTTCAGAAAGTTACAAGAAAGGAGTCTTTAGTGACCTGAGAGAAAGAGAAGCCAGTACAGAGTCAGCTGATCCAGATGGTGCTGAGTAGTAAACAGTGAATGGAAGAGGGGCAGAGGCCTTCTTCTAGTCCACATAATGTGTGACCTTAAGCATGACCTTTAACTGCTCCAGGCCTTGTTTCTTCCTTTGCAGAATGGGGATAATTCTGCCTTTTCTTAAAGGTGCTTTTGAGAATGAAAGCAATGATGGCCTTAAAAGTGGAAAGGACTACATAAAGATATTATTAGCATTGCTATTAAGTAGCAGGAAACATGCTGGGACATTCTATATAATGCCTGGCCTAGGGATTTTTGTTCTTGGTATAGAATATTCCCCCTGAAAGCCATATATTTTAGTTTTCGGTTTTTTATTTTTCCTTTTTAAAAATCAAAACTCATTTATTAAAGCATACTCTCCCATTTTAGTTTTGAAAAATTAAATTTAGTTAACCTTAAGGCTTCTCAACTTTTACAAGAGTTGGGACTAGAATATAGAGCAGAAGCAAGTGTAGAAGTGACAATTTTAAGAGAATTAACAGCATGTGGAGATGGCTCTGGCTCGAGGCCAAAGGATGAATTAGGTGACCTAGAAAAGAACTCACACAGCTTGGCCATCTGGGGTTAGGTCATACATGCTCCAATCTTCCTGCAGACCACCAAGGCTGCCTCTGAAGACATTCCTACACAAGACACTGTAGGCTACTCTTCAGTGTTTATAAACACAACTCTGGGTTGTTGCTAATTTTTTTAACCTAGCAGTTAAAGGAGTATGTTTGTTATTTGAAAAAAGCCTTCATCAACTTCCAGCAAAATATGATAAATGAGGTTTCTAGGCCAGGACAGGTGGGAAACCTGCAGCAAACAGTGACTTGTGGCTCTGTCCCAGTTCTCAGCTGCCTAATGTGTCCCCAGCTGGGACCCATGTCACTGGACAAGGACCCTCATGCCACTCAGAATGGATAAACAAGGAACATTAGGCATTGGGCTGAGAAACTTCTTGTCATTCTGTCTCTCTTTATTCTTCCCTTGTGGATATTAGTTTTGACATCATGCCTCCACCTGCAAAAACCTGACTTTAAGAAACTTACCTTACAGTGAACACGAATGCAATCATAATAGTATCGCCACTCATCTGGAGAAAATGTAATGGTGACCGTGAAGGACAAGCCCGGGACAAGGCGGTGTTCCTAGAAGAAAAGTGGGCTCTTTTTGGGATGGCATCGGAGCACACAGCATGCAGGACTGTGGGACAGCACTCAACATACCCGCCCCAACCTGATCGTGACACAGAAAACCACAGCCCAACAAAGAACACTGGGGGAGAACAGGCCATCAAACGATGTTTACCTTTTTCATATACTTGATCTGAAAGTATTTGGTTTGTGGGGGTAAAATATGAACATGTATGTCTTCATCAGAAATGTTGACCAGATGCTGGGAGAAAAAAAGAAGCATTCAGAATAAACACTGTTTTAACCATTTGCTGTTCATTTACTCATTTATTTATACCTCATCTTACTCCTAAAGGGATTCAAGAAGATACAATGTATTTTTTTAATTTTGAAAAGATTTGAAATCCATCATATGCCATTTAAAGTATAATAAAATAAACACAACAAACACCATTTAAATAATAGTAAAATATGCCCCATTGTCTTCGGCCCAGATGAAGAACTTTTTCAGAGTCTGCACTCTGCCACCAATGGTCTCCACCAGCATGTACCCTTCTCCCTAGTCCTGACCAGTTACTGTGTGTCTTCTTGTTGAACTCAATTTAGTCCTGTGATTCAACTGAGCTAAGAAGCCAGCCATCCAACAACTCCCAGTTTCTCTAATTACATGCCACTGGTCCTGGGCACCCTGTGACACTTAGGTGGTCAAAAAATCAAAAAAAGAGTATGGCTAGGACAGCCTCTAATCCATCCCTGGGTCAATTAAAAAGAACTCAAGGTTGGGAGTTCTCTGATGGCAATAAGAGGCCAACCCTGTGAGGCAGGATAACCTGCTGGATAAATTAACTGGTCTCTGAGTAGAGGTGTTTTTCCTTCCTCTGCTTGAGAGAGGAGCAAAAATTTTAGGTTCTGGGGATCTGGGTTTCACCTGGGCCAAGGGATAGTTAAGAGGCCTTTGATTTCCTAGTCTAGGCCAGAGGCTGGGCCTGTCACAGGGACCACTGCCCAAGGCCTCACATTCATCAAAGTCCTAAATTAGACTTTAAACAAATTATATCCTGATGAGGTTATACTTGTGTTTGCATTTTTCAAAAGTTCTCATTTTTCACCTGTGAACATTCTAGAACTATTCCAATTTTTGTGACCTTGTTTTGCCATATCCTCTCTCTCTTTTTAAAAATATATTAAAAGCCTTAAAAAAAACCCCAAAAAGTTGCCAAGACTTCTCTTGACTTCCAAGGCACACTGCATAGGGGCAGTCTTGGTGAAGGTGTGCACTCCTGGGGCCCTACCCATGAGAGCGGTCCTTCCAGGAGAGTCTGGGAGGACAAGTTTTCTAGGACCCAGGATGCTTGGAGCCTATGCCCAACACACTCTGAGCCCTGGGGTGGTGGGAACCTGCCTGGAGATAGAGAGTTAGCCACTCAGCCTTAGGTCCTGGAAGACTTCACAAAGAACTCTGTCCCCATGCCTGTCATGGAGAAAGGATTGTGAAGGCCTTGAGTTGGAGTTCAGAAAAAAATGGGAGCAGAAGTGGTTATATTGTCTGTCATGTACTTTAATTCAGTAAGGACGGTACAACAAACAAGGGTGTATGAACTAATTTTAACATGCATCCCAGGGGTAGCTGACCTTAGAAGAAATCAGTAATCCACGTTCCAGGAGAGCAGAGTATGCATTGAAAGATCCCACACCAGAGTCTACACTCCACAGGCAGCCACTGAGAGTGTTTCAGTTATGCTTACCCGAACTGACACTAGAGGGTCTTCTACATGAGCATAAGGAATGCTTGAGAAAGATATATGGAAATATTATACAGGCACTTCTGCTTTTGAACAAAAGGGTTATGAGAATTTGGTGAGCCCAGAGCTCAATATCCTTGAAATGACAGTCAAAGGCCCAAGACTCCCTTAGGTCCTATGTTTTGCACTTTACAAAAAAATTCTGTCAGACAGTCGGAAGGTCAGCTAATCCTACCAACAGGATTGCTGCCTGCAGACCTTCCCTACAAGGAGCTCTGGCTCGGACTTCCTGGAGATTACCAGTATGATTATTCTTTTTTGCCTGCTTGCTAATACGTGTTTATATACATGCCAAAATTTCTCTTGGACTCATTTTCATTGCAGCAGACTATCTGGTGGCAGGGCTGTTGGGGAGGGGACCTATGGTTCCCATCTCCCATCAGGGTCATATATCAATATCTGACGATTAGAAACAACTTCACTGGCTTAGGTCAGTTTGCAACAAGCGGCATCACAGGCTGAAGACCAGGGGTCGGTCTTCAAAGCCGCTGGGCTGGCTCAGGTGTCCCAATATTCTTGAATACTCCCAAGGGAAACAGGAGCTGGAACTCCTGAGACTGGAGATCCAGTCAGCACCTGTGGACGAGGAGCTGAGCCAGATTTTGACTGAAATAGAGAAACCTGATGCCTCCTGTAGCCTGAGTGTGGCAGAGCAAATCCAACAAGCCCACCACTCATCTGCATGTGAAGGCTGCCTGCTGGAATTCAGGAAATTATGTCTGTATTGTCAAATGAGTAAAAAACTGGCAGTAAGAAAATATTGAAAAATTTCTGTAAAGAATAAAACAATATAAATCTCATGCATGCTAAGAAAAGATATATTATTTGGCTACAACTTTCCATATTTATCTTTAAAAGATTCTTGATCTCAAATTATACACTTGGATCAATAAAGAAGAAATAAGAGACTCAAACAAAAATTTAGATACTTAGGTTTACTTAAATAGGGAGTGTAGAAAGAGAGAGAAAATGTTCAGCTTTTACTCGACATCCAAAATGAAAAGGAGACTCGCTGAGACTGAAGGGCTGGGCCTACATTCCACGTGGTAGATGGCAGAGGTCTAAAGGCAGTCAAGAGACCCTAGTGATGGGGGGGAACCCTTGTCACAAGGACATTTAAACCAAATGTTGCTGAAGACATTTCCAGAGGACACGTTTGCCAATGAGTTTCATTTTAATAAACTTAAAACAACAACAAAACCTAACAAATTAAAGCAAAAACTGAATGACCTGTTCTCTACATTTTAGAAAACAAATTCAACATCCAAGATGCATGTTTATTATGTTTTCAAGTAAATTTTTATTATTAATTTAAAATAGACTTTCTAAACACTTCCTTCAGCTTCTCAAGTTTTTTTTTTCCCTTAAATGACTATTATTTTTTCCCAGTTTTAGTTACAAATGGAAAGGCAGGAATGCCATTTTAGTCCTGAAAGGATATTATTTTTAACAATTTAAAACATAAAAATTGACTTGCTGATAAAGTACATAAAGAAAAATTGGAAACGCATTAGGGCACTGAGACATGCTGAGCTAGGAGATGGTGGGATGCAGCAGAAAGAGCCATAGACCAGAGCTGGAGTCAGGTTCTAGACCTAACTCCACCACTTACTCCCGTGCGCTGTGTTACCCTTGAGGATTGCCTAAAATCCTACCCTCTCTTCCAATATGGCGGTCAGCAGATGTCCCCAATCCCTTCAAGATCTCTTTCCCTGGGGATCGACCTTATCCTGGCCCCATGGGTCCTCATGACCTTGATGCTGTCTCCACAAGGCACCACATGAAATTCAGCACCTGCTTCAGTTTTTCAAAACTGTCCCCCCTAACAAACAAAAACCCACATAACCAATGCGTTTAGCAGCTTTTACTCAAGATTTCTAGAGATTTCACAAGTATTGCCCATAGCTTTCTTCACTCTCCCTTCCATCTCTGTACCTCACAGGTTCCCTTCTGTGTTCCCTCAGGAGATTCTAGTCTTCTGCTCTACAGGGCAGAGCAAAACCTGCCCTCAGTGACATGTTGGCTTGGGGTGGATAGGGGCTAACTTTTAACCTCAAGCACTTATAGTATTTTCCCAAACACAACATTTCAGATTCCAAGCTGGGGTCTTTTAACACACCTCCCTTCAGTGACACAGTTTCTCAGAGAATGTTAATACTTAACCCCAGAGACCTAGGGACAAAATTCAAGCGGCTCTTTAAGTTCTTTAAAGTATTTTTATCTTAAAATCTATGTTGGTCATTCATTTTACTCTAAAATTTTGCTCTATAATGCGTTTCTCCAAAATAGGAGAGTAAAACTGATGCTCCAGAAAGATGCACTGTGTTTACACTGTGGCTTTACCTCTCCTGACCCTCACACACTGAGGAGAGGCTGCTAGGATCCATGGCCCCAATTCTGCGATGCAAGATCTTGGTGGGGCAGAGGGCTCTCTAATGGTTGTACTAAGGAACTGAAAACTAACAATATTATTTCAGAAAGCCTGAAGGAACTGTTAATTCATGTAAGATAAGGCTGTATAGGTAACAACTTCACTGTGGGCTGGAAACAGCAACATGGGTTGTCTCTCAGGGAGATTGATTATTTACCTAATATAGTTTCCCAGATAAAACCTTATGACGGATGGAAAAAGAATTTAAGAAGTTTTGGTTTTGAGAGAACTAGAAAACATTATTTCAAATTTTAAACTAAATCGAAACATTGATTTCAATATGAATCCAAGTAAAGACTTCCAATCCTTTAACCAGATCTGGATCATCCTCAAATGCTAGTGAACAATTTATCATCATTTTAAACCCACATTCAATCATTCCATTCTTGGGCAATTTGCTTAGTTTCCTGTAGCAAAACCAAGATAAAAGTAGAGTTGGATTTTCCCCATTGTTTGGCAAGAATCTCAAGGTATTTGCGTTAGGCTTCTGTTTAACTTTAATGATGGAAACTGGAGATTGGCTCTCCTAAGATTTTTTAGAATGTTATTAAGATGAAATCATTTTGTACTTTTATCTATTTCTGTTTTTTTTAATGTCTGATAGAAGCAGTATGATTATTTGGGCTTTATCCTGTATTTACTTGGAAATACTGAGTCTTTGCCGAGTCACTCTCTTCCAGTAATGTGAGTTCAATATCTTAACAAGTGTTCATTGAGTGCCTTCTCTGTGTTAGGTACTTGCTATACAAAAGACAGATGGCCTCTGTTCTCCAGTAGAATGAAGCTTTTACCTCTTCAAAACCCTGCAATCCAGATAAAACACATTGTACCCCAGTCTCCAAATATGCTGCATCCTTGCTTATCCTGAACCTCTCTCCACAACTTCTTCTATGCCCAAAACATCTTCTCCCCACTTCTCGCTTTGCTTTTGGACTATCTCAAATGGCTTCTCCTCCACAGCCTTTTTTAAATCATGACTGGTGAGGTAGTGAAAAGATATTCAATATATTTACAAGCAACATCTCCAATAAGGGCCTAATATCCAAAATATACAAAGAACTCATACAACTCAATAACAACAAAAAAACAAACAATCCAATCAAAAAATGGGCAGAGGACCTGAACGCACACATCTCCCTAGAGGACGAACAAATGATCAACAAACATATGAAAAGATGTTCAACATTGCTAGATATTAAGGAAATGCAAATCAAAACCACAATGAGATACCACTGAGATACACCTCTTAGAAGAGCTGTAATCAACAAGACAAGTAATAACAGGTGTTGGAGGGCATATGGAGAAAAAGGAACCCTCCTATACTGCTAGTGGGACTGAAAATTGGTATAGCTACTATGGAAAACAGTATGGAGGTTCCTCAAAAAACTAAGAATTGATCTACCATATGATCCAGCAATCCCTCTACTGGGTATTTATCCCAAAGACTTGAAAACCCATATCCGAAAAGATAATTGCACACTGATGTTCATAGCAGCATTATTCACAGTGGCCAGGACATGGAAGCAACCAAAGTGCCCTACTATAGGTAATTGGATAAAGAAGCTGTGGTACATATATACAATGGAATATCACTCAGCCATAAGAAGAGATGAAATACTGCCATTTTCTACAACATGGATGGACCTCGAGATAATCATGCTAAGCAAAATAAGCTGGACAGAAAAAGTTGAAAACCACATGATATCACTTATATGTGTGATATAAACCTAAAAGTAACAAATGAACAGGACAAACAAAGGGAGACTCATGGACATGGACAATAGACTAGTGGTTACCAGAGGGTAGGGAGGAGGGGGAAAAGGGGAGGTAGAAAGGGTAAAGAGGGTCAAATATGCGGTGACAGAAAGAAATCTAACTATGGGTGGTGAATACACAATGCCTTACTGTTGAATTGTATACCTGAAACTTACTGGATTTTGTAAACCAATGTCACCATAATAAAATAAATAAATAAACACCCAGAAGCCTAAACCCATTTCCGGTTGTTTGTATTTATACTGGAATTTAACCACGCTTCTCTTCACGCTTAGTTACTTCCATCTCCGGGGCTCTGACTTAAATCTGCATAACAAACCTTATTAAATAACCCTTATTTACCATTCTTTTCTTGGTTAACCTCTCTCAATTTGCCTCTCCTGTCCAGAAGCCTAAAACTCCATTTGCTTTGTTTGTATTTATACCGGAATTCTAACCACGCCTTCGTCTTTGGGTTACTCATCTCCAGAGCTCCCTGGTGTGCTGCAGAATGCACATGGTAATGACCTTGTTTGTTTTTGTCTTGTTAATGTCTCTGACCAGTCTCATTTACAGGGTCTCAGCTGGAAAACCTAAAATAAGTAGAGAAACAGATTTTTCCTCCCTTGTCTCATGAATTTTTCCCCTGCTGCCACGATATTTGGTTAAAAGCCCAAGTCTGCCACAAACTTGTTCGGGAGTATTGAACAAAAACAATACCCTCTTCAGTATGCGTTTAATCGTTTCCACAACGTCGGTATTAATATTTACTTAATAGGGCAGTTTCGAGAATTAAATGGCATTATGTATATAAAGCATCAAAACCAAACAATGCCTGGAATAAGGGATGGTCTGCCAAATAGGTATAAAGTAGCGGGAAAGCTAATCACAGGGCCACATCTTCAAACAGTCCCTGAAAAATATGAGACTCAATAGCTTGTGCTTACTAAAATAGCACTATAATATAAACAGTCATCATAATAAAAAACAAAAACATCATAGGTAATAGTCGGGGGTAGGGGGGTTCAGTTGTCTTTATTAAAACGAAAGTAAATCCATTTAGTTTTTCGCTACATGTGGCACTGATAAATTTAAAACTCTGTATGAGCTGAAGAGTTTTCCATGAAAATACAAACTTTAAAAGTAAGTCAATAAAAGACAGGTTCATGGGATTGCCTAATAACCACAGAAGAATGCAAAAATGTAGTCGAAATCAACCCCCACGAAGGCATAGATGGTTTTATAGAAAAGTTCTAACAAACGGGCAGAGACCATATAATTCTATTGTTTAAAGTAGCCCAGAATGTGGCAAAGATCAGAATTTTTCTTTTTCACTAAGCCAAGCATCATTGAGAAGGAACAGCACTAAATAAGGAGTACTACAGATCTCTCTCAGTACCGCATATGCAAAGTTGTGAAGTAAACTATAGCAGATTTCATTCTGTAGACTTGGTTAGCCAATAACCATGCAATCGATATTAAGAACTGTATGAATGGATTTCACTATATTACTGTTAAAAGCAGAAAAGCAGATTGTCTTTTCAATAAAGAGCATTTGATACATTTTAATATCTGTTCTTAAAAAACAAAACAAAATATAGGAATGATGGGAAATTTTAATTTAAATAAAGATGTCTATCAGGAATCTACGTTAGACTTCTTTCGTAAAATAAATGAACAAACAAAATGGAAACAGAATCACAGATAGAGAACAAACTGATGGTCGCCAGAAGGGAGAGGGGTTGGGGTGGCTGGGTGAAAAAAGGTGATTAAGAAGTGCAAACTGGTCATTACAAAATAGTCACGGGGACATAGAGTACAGCATAGGGAATCTTCTAATAACTATGTATAGTGCCGGGTGGGTACTAACTAATTGGCGGGATCATTTCATTAATCGTATGTCTCACCACTATGCTGTACACCTGAAACCAATACAAAATAATAAATGTCAACTGTAATTGAAAAAAAAAATTAAGATATGTTATAGCTACAAAAATATATAATTAGGACCGTACTGGACTCGAATCTGCCATAAGTTTGTAGACTACTTAGTGCAAAGTTTCCCCTCCTCAGCACTGTCGGGCACTACTGGCTATTGGGCTGGATAATCTTTTGTTGCGTAGAGTCTCTCCTATGTATTTAGGATGTTTAGCAGCGTCCCTGACCTCTACCCACTAGGTGCCAGCAGCACCCCCGACCCCCACTTATGACAATTAAAAATGTTTCCAGACATTGCCAAATGTCTCCTTGTATGGGGAGAGTGTGCAAAATTGCAGGTTGAAAAATCACTAACGTAATGAAATGGACATTCTATTTTTTCATGAAATATTCTCTAAATGCATCTTCTTATATAGACTAGCAGTGGCCGGGGGGAGGGGAGGGGAGAGGAAGGATGTAGATGGGGTGCAAGGGGTCAAATATGTGGTGACAGAAAGAAATTTAACTATGAGCAGTGAACACACAATGCAACATATATATGCCTTACTGTTGACTTGTACACCTAAAACTTACTGGATTTCGTTAACCAATGTCACCATAAAAAAATCATTTTAAAAATAATAAAATAAATGCATCTTACAACTTCAAAATGTTATAATGTGTAATAACTTTATTTACTCATGATAATTAGACATTTCGATTTGTTGAATAATTCGATCAAAGGGCATAAACATTTTTAAAAGTGAATCTGTGGCCCACTTGCCAGAAATGTTAAGACAGTAGACACACAGTAGACACACCCATGTGTAGAGATAAGGTGTTTGCATATCACTAATACTAACAAGCAAGCCTGTGTACTATGCTGTATAAAAATTATTTACGTCTACGGCCATGCCACCCTGAACGCGCCCAATCCCATCTGATCTCGGAAGCTAAGCAGGGTTGGGCCTGGTTAGTACTTGGATGGGAGACCACTTAGGAAGACCAGGTGCTGTAGGCATTTAAAAGAATAAATAAAATAAAATAAAATGAAATAAATAAATATAAAAATTATTTATATAATATTTTCGGTGCTTGAAAAATGGTAGGTATCACACATGTTGTACAATTTTTATTTATTAGCATTTATTCTCCTACTTACCCATCAATGAACTCGAAGTCATTTTATTTGACGATTGAGTCATATGAAATATAATCCTCCTGTTTTAGGACAATATTTCTTTAACTCCTGCTGTGAATGACAGGTGATGCCCTTTGTTCTCTGTGCAGTTTTATTTTACTGAACCCATTGCTATGAAAGATTTGAAACGGTGAGGGGAAAACAATGTAAAATATTTATAAAAATACTGCAGGAGGAAGCGGACACACATTCTACATTTTAAAAGCCCTTTCTTACCAGCCCCCAAACAAGAATTCTTTATTTTATCTAGTGATAAACAGTCTAGTAAACTCAGGCCTCAGGAAACCAACTCTAAAGCAAAGATACAGAAACAGAGGCAGAAGAATTGATTGTCACCATAACTCGAAAGCTAATATGGAATTGTGCTCAAGCACAACTCTAATATCTATATAATAGCAAAGTATGAGTGGATATTCATAACATTATTCCTGCATTTTCCAAAATTATTAAATGAAGTATAATTAGCTCTGTTTGAGAAGAGAGGCTTGGTAAGGCAGAATTCTAAGGTGGCCTCCATGATCTGTCTCCAGCCTGGAGAAGGCCCGAGTGGAGAACTCAGCAAATCCAGGCCTGGACTCCTGATCCACAGAAACTGAGATACGAAACGTGTGTTTGACTCCTTGAAAAAGTAAACTTCAATTCTCGTGTCTGGAAATTCATTCTCTTTGAATATCTCAGGCCGCAACGAGGCTTGGTAAGAAGGGGACAGTTTTCTGTATTTCACCAGAAATACAGAAAATATATCATTGATGCATAACATAGGACAGTATACCCAAATCCAAATTCATGATCGAAATATTTAAATATACTCCATTTATGACAGACAGAAATGACGAGAAAAATAACTAAAGGGAGTAATTCTCATTTTGATTCTTTTTGGTGATGCTGATGAGACTAAATTATGCTCTGTTCAAAAACACCATCAACAGTAACGTAACTAATTGACAAATGAAAGCAGAACGGACATCTGCCGAATTTGGGGTAATTAAAATAAATGTCTGTCTTCATTATGTGCGTATTAAACTTACCATACAATTACTGTATGTTTGTATTCTTTGCTTCGAAAAATTTTAGAGTATCAAAATATTTTTTCTAAAAATAACTACTAAAATTAAACTTAAACAGTGGCAAAAAATCCATAACTTACTCTCAAATAAGTTGTTTACTATTTTAAACCATAATTTGTAGGAGTCGTTTGAATAGACATAATTGCACAATTGCTAAAATATATGATGATTATCGCAACATTGTTTGTTTTAATAAAACATAGAAACACCCCAGTTACTCATCAATATGGGGATTGCTAACTAAATCTTGGTATATTCCTGTCATGGAACGTTATGTAGCCATTAAAAAGAATTGAGAATTTTCTCTTTTATTCACTATAACCCCTATGAATCCTGAACCTACAGCGTCTAAACAAATAGAATAATTGTTTAAAATGTCTCATTTCTAATCTACTTTCTAAAACGTCTAATGATGCATCTCGTAAACACCAAATCAGATTCAAGTCCTAACCCCCAGAAACATGAATCATACTCCCCTCTCCCATCCTCTCCAAATCTGTTACCCTTCTTCCTGTTCTGTGACCTTTTAAAAAAAAATTTGGTCCATTGAGGCACTTTATTTGCACGCTGTACTGCATTCCTAGAAAAAGAAACCCAGGATTTTCCCTCCTGTGTGTTTTCATTTTGTTTTTTCATGGTCCATGCTGCCTGCTGAGGTTATCAAATCTGGGGCTGATCACTCCACACTTGTCTAACCTGCCTGAGAGTTTCGCAGCAATTTTCCCAGCTCTGGGATCCTCAATGACTTCAAATTCGCCAATGTATCCACGCTTCATCATCACAGTTAGAAACCGGACGATGACTTTGGAGCATGGCCTGATACAAACCTGTCATTTGCCTCTCCTTTCGGCATCGCTGATGCCCTTGAGAGCATCGACCGGGATGTTCACGTGCACTATTATGTCGGCATGGAAAGATGGCGGAAAAGTCTGTGGCCTTTTATGAACTGAAGGCAAGCAGGTTGAGATAGATGTAGCTTATTTTACGATGTCTGTCCCCGCCGCCACGCCTCAAGCCCTCAGACCCCATCTTTCTCTACCTGTTTTCTGGTTCGGTCCCAAAACCCCTAAGAAACTCTTTCTTCTTTGAGAAGAAGCTCGGGCAGAGCCCGTGGAAACATCGATACATGAATAAATCATGACTTCTCACATCACACCTTTTTAACGTTTTAAAATATCAACCATGTTTTATGAGATTAACTTTTTTCTGACATGTACTTTTTCTTTTTCCATTTGCTTCTCAGAAGTAAGATCTGTTCCAGTTAAAAACTTTCGTTTTCATCTGCTCAGAGTTAATTACGTTCAACTAAACAAAAACTTACTGACCAGATAGTGACCGAAATGAAGATGGGGACCAGATGAAAGTAGATACCCTCATGGTGATTACATTCTAGGGAGAAGAGGCAAACGCTTAAACAGTAAACGTAATAAATCAGTAAATTCTAATTTAAAACACTGTCTATGGCTCTGCAAGTGCCCACACGTCAGGCCCCACATCCTGGAGCCCATAACTGGAATCAAGCGGCTATTCGTCTGGTTTCTAAATGTCATCATCAAGTGTTTAAAGAGGTTTAAAACTGAAACTTGGCTACAGTTAGGGCGTTCACCTCAAGGTTTTCTTTTCGCCTTTTTCGTTTGTGATGTGGAGGCCTTGACCGAGCTTGCTCCCACGTGAAACTGTTTGCCATCCGAATCTGTGGCCTGAGTTTAAATCATAACATGGTGTTTTAGAACAATCCCGAATCTCGCAATATAGAGTTAGCCAGAGATATTATGGTCCAAGTTTAGAACACCTTTCCGTTGACTGCCTTCTCACGTTACCCTTTCCTTGTCTCTCAAACATTTCTCTACCTTCCTTAATAGCTAGGTTCTTGGCCCTAAATAATGCCGCATTAGAGATTTATTAATATTAGGGAATTATTGTTAATTTATTATAGGTGCCTTTTTGTTGGTAGTTGTTTAAAATAGTTGAGAGAACACCTTTAAGTGAGAGACTTGGAAAGTACTCAAAATATTGGGTGGGAGGGCCTGCCTACATGGCACTTGAATGGCTGTGGGATAAAAACACCTGGATTCTCAGTGATTGCTTTGGAATGGCCGAATGATTTGCCCAGTGTGTCAAAGTATCTGTTCTTTTACCTACCCAAACAATCACCAAGCAATTTATTTGTGGAAATAGTATAAAGACATCATCTGAGTACTCAGATGTCCATTCATCCCCACTCAGAATCCTTCGGATTCTCTCTCTGGATGAGGTCGAAGCTACAGCTCTATATATTTCTTTGATGTATTGCTTACACCTTCAATATAGCAAGCTCTAGGCAAAAGACAAAGGGCATCGAATGACCACAAGAAACACTTTTACAAGCTTCCCTTCTCTATAAATCTGACAGAGTGATTTATAAAAGACTCATTTGTATCTACCTCTGACTAGAAGAAACTTCAAGAATATGGAGCCTGGCACAGCTACAGTATCCTTATTTAGCACAAGTGATCTAAATGGCAGAGAGCCATTGGACCTTACTACTGTGTTTATTCAACATATCTCCTATGGTTCGAAAAATTAAAAATATCTTGGAGGTGTACCATAAACTATGTCTAAATGATTAATGAACAAAATCATTGGCTGAAAAAAAAATTTGTTTCAGATGCTCTACATTCAGCACAGCTGAAAACTGCCTCCACTGACCAAATTATTACTTCCCCCTTCTGTGCTCTGGGGCATTTGGAATATATTTCTACTCACACAGTGATATAACCATTTACTTTCTTATATCCCTTTCTACTGGACTTGGAGAAAAGGAAACGTGGTTTATTTCTTTTCCATCACTTTTACTGTCCCAGTGTTTGGTACAATATTGGGCATTGATTGAGTTCATGGATGGACGGATGGATGGATGGATGGATGGATGGATGGATGGATGGAAAGTTGGTTGTATGCTTGCGATATCTTTTAACATTTCACTACCACTGCCATCACAAGATTTTGTACAACAGTTTTCATTCTAAATTAGCATGCGTCTTCTGTAGTAAGGCTTTCCTTGTTAACCAATCTACCCAAAAAGGTATGACATAAAAAATACTTGTGTACCCATCACCCACCTGAATATTACAAATATATGGTGTATTACAACCTTCCACTATGTATTTCTTGGTTTCTCCTTGTAATTCTGTTAACTACTTGCTTTTTATGGGCCCAGCACACTTCCTCTGTGCAACTCTGCTATCTTAAATAGTTGCTTTTTATATATTTAAGAGTACGTACTTACTTTATCATAATAATTTAGAATGTCTATATTTTAGGTGGACATGTACCTTTTTTACATTGTGTCATGACCCTCTTTATTCCTAATAGCTATTTGAATCGAAGTATATATTGTCACAAAGTAATCAACATTTCTATCATCCCAAGAACACAAGAACCTTAGTGCAATTTAACTCTGAAAATACCTGCATCCGTTTTATGCGTCACTGTAGCCCACTGGTTTATTTTCCCCCTTGCTTTTTCTACCCTTAAAATTTGGACATTGTCTTGTATAGTCATTGTCGGGAGCCTTAAGCCTGCACCCGAAGATAATAACCACATCCTGTTATCAAGAACAAACTCTGCTAGCTGTAACCTTTGGATAGCCACGGCACTGTGAAGCACCCGTCATTTCCCGTGTCCTTGTTCCCCATTCCGCCACCTGCAGAGCGGGAGCCTGCAACTGCTGGCACAGCCCATCTGTTTCTGACTAGCCAAGTAGAAGTCACCTCATCTGGTGGACGCCAATGAGCTTGTGACGAATACTCTCTTCCCTGATCAGTCCCGCCCCTGCCCCCTCCACTTGAGTGTATAAATATAACCGCTCGAAAATAAAATTTTGAGGCTTGATCAGAACACTGTCTTGCCTCCATTCTTTTCTCCCGCCCATGTTTTCTTCAAGGTATGGTCCTCCTCGGGTTCTACGCAATAACTAGGTCCTGCAGGTCGGGACAAGTCATAATATTTAGATTTACCCACGTGTTTAATGATATTTATTTCTACTTCTTAAATCTCAATTCTGAGTTTAATTATCTTCCAGCCAAGGACCGCTGAACGGCTATAGACCTGAGCAAAAAGATAGACTGGAAAAACCTCTCAATGCCAAGGGAATTAGAGGGTAACGAGCCCATCTCGACATGGGCTCCTGCAAAGAAAACTGGAAGTCTTGCTCTGGAACTTGAAATCACAGACCGGTCGTCACATGAACTTGGGGATTCAGATGTTTAATGTTGATGTGGTCCAGGACTCTTCAAGCCAGGGAAAGAACGAATGATTAAAAATGATCCCTATTTATAATGTCCCTAGAAGTAAAGAAGGAGCACCCCTGGAAACCCTAACCCAAGGCAGAAACGATAAAGGTGGTTTCTGAGTGGTAGTAACCCCGGGAGTAAACACAAAACGTATTTGGAGAGACATATCTTCAACCTAGGCCTCAAAAAGATTCTGTATTATGTGTTTCAAATAGAAGGCTAGCAAAAATTTTCTATAAAGGATCAGGTATTAAATAGTCAGGTTTTGCAGACTATATGGTCTCTAATGCAACTACTCACTTCTGCTGTTTCAGCGGGAACGGAGCAGACTCATGAATGAATGAGTATGCTGGTACTCCAATAAAAGCTTATTATGGACACTGGAATCTTAATTTTGCATAATTTATAAATGTCAACAATTATTCTTATTTCTTTTTCAACATTTAAAAACGTTAAAACCATTCTTAGCTCTCAGGCTGTCTGAAAACAGGCAGAAATCAGGTGAGCCAGATTTGGCCCACGGGCAAAAGTCTGCCAAGCCCTCGTTTAGAACCTTTTCTAATACATAGAAAAGTGGTGTCTGTGTTTGTTATTATTATGAAACTGTGCAGCATTAATCATCATTAATTTAGAAAGGATAGCTTTGTTTCCACAGAAATTTTCCCAGCACACAAACTGACCAAGAGAAGCCTCTTATTGCGCCACTTAGGGCGAAGTGAAAAAAATCCACAGTACACGAGACCACGGCCTCTGATTTACTGATCTAATAAGATGGTTGAGTCTGTATTGATCTGAGAGCAGAGCTTTAGAACTAGGACTTACATAATTAAAATCTGAAATGCTTAAACGAGGGGCGTGGCAGAGAAAACCCTACTCATCATTCAAAATCCTCCTCGAATCGGTCACCTTCTCACAGACCCCTCCCCTAAACTGTCCAAAGCCAATGCTTCTGTCAGCGGAATTCACTTTATCCTTTGCGCATCCTCCCTGGAGCATTTATCAGTACCCGGCAAATTTCTGCTTTACTTTCGCTTGATCGTTCCTCATTCACTTTCCTCTCGCTCATAACTAGACCAATGAAGCCAACGCCTGGAAATGCTCAGTTAGATTATTAAATGAATGAACATGGTCTCCAGAGGATAAAGCTCACATCTTCCCAGTAGACAGGGCCAACAGACATAGTAAGAATGAGCTGGTCGCCTCGAAACAGAAGAATCGTATGCTATATAAATCCCTTGCCTATGTACACAAAGCTCAGGACCTTCAGACGATAAGTGTTGTGATGAGCCCATAACAAAACCACGTGAGTGTGATTCTGGATTGCCAATTGTAAAGTCCTCTAGTCATCGCTAAAGTGATTTTAAAAAGAAAGATTTAAGAACGATGGGTGATTTTTTTTTCCCAAGCCCAAATAAGATTTTATCATTCAGAAAATTGGTAAAAATTAATTCAAACAGCTAAATTACACAGAAGGGAGAGCAGTAATTCGTTTTGCCTGTCACTTAAATAAAAAGCCTTTCTTATGGAGATATTTTTCTCTTCATAAAAAAAAAAAACTAAGTGAAATTGAGAAAAGCATTTGACTTCTCAAGGACCTGCAGTCCATTTTCAAAACACTAGAGAATAACATGCAGTGGAAAATTTTTAAGTTTGCTAAATAAGAACATGGTACGTATATGCTTCTATTCCCACCATTTCGTGGAAGAAAAAGAACATTTTAACACCAAGATGTAGGAAAACGATGTTACGTTGGTTAAAACGTAGCTCTTTAAACTAATGACATTTAACTTTATAAATAGCATGTTAAATTGTTACTTTTCTTAAAGCTGTGGTACAGATTAGAGAAAAACATGTCACAGGTCCCGAGGCCCTAAGAATCCATAGCCCAGTGTCCGGGGACGACTGGATTAGAAAATATTGGAGGGCCCTTTGAACTCTGAATTTTTTACATAGTTCAATTCTTTTTCTGCATTATACTATGTTAAATTCCTCTCCTTTCATAACCAGCCTCACGTCAGATCACCAAAGACAGATCTTTCAGAAGCTTTTAACGTTTTCTTAAACTTGATATTAAATTTGGTTTCTAATTTACAACTTTATCAATCTCAATGATCTTCCTTGATTTACAGGCTTTCATCATTAACTCACTAAGCCATATATCATTTCTTTCGCCACAGAAAAAGCCATACATTTTTCTTTTAAATCTCTTTTCATTAGCGGAACTTCAATTTATGACAGTGAAGATTCTGACAAATCCTCTCCCCAACGGACACATGTAAAGGTGGAAAAAAAGCAGTCGCCGACGACCATTTCAGAGCTCCAAACATTGACCAAACTGAGAAGCAGTGAGTCATGAAAAGCTCCCTTAAATTCAGAAAAGAACTGTGGAGTCTGTGGCCTGCCTGCCAGGGCTACTCCCGGCCCCAGTGCCTGCTTTACTGAACGGGAATGGTGGCTGTACAGGTGGAGGGCTAGAATGAAAACCAGCCACTTCGCTGCCAGACAGCGCTGACTTGGTTTGGAGCAGAGCTGAAAACCCGTTCCCAGCAACGTTGTCAGAAAAAGTAGCAACTCAGTAGGAAAAGGGGGAAACACACAGCCCTGCTGGCCTCGGCTTCCGGGGCCAATGGGAAAGCAGGAAGACATTGAACAAGGATGTGGGCCTGGAAATGAGATCGCCATAGAATTACAAGTAAAGCTCTCCACGCATCTCTGACCGACTGGGAAAATTACACGTATGGGTCCAGCAGAAAGTGAAAACCAAGAACAAATCGCTTGAACTCCGAATGCTCCCAACCCAAACACAAATTCATCGACAGGGTTTGGCAGCCAGATGGCTTGAAGAATATGAACCCAATCACTGCCCAAGCACTGCCTGAGTGTTATATAGACAGAGCGGTAGCAGCTATATATCCAGGATAAAAATAAAAATTAGGGGGAAAATGAATCGAGAGTAGCAACCACACACCTCATTAACATTTATAGCACACTGCACTCAAAAGAGCGCGATCCACGTTTTTCTTCAAGTACGCATGAAAAATTCCTCAAAATAGACCATCCCTTAGTCCACCAAAGAAGTCTTAATGATTTAAAAGCAGTGAATGATGTAAAGTACATTCTCCAACTACAAAGGAATTAAGTTAGCAAACGACAGAAAAGAATTTAGGAAATCACCAAATATTTGGAAATTAAACCCTATTTTCTAAACACTATATAGGTAAAGACGAAATCACAAAGAAAATTAGAAAGATTTGAACTGAATTAAGACAAACTCATACATTAAAATTTTTAGATGTAGTTAAAACAGTACTTAGGGATAACTGAGAGCTCTAAAGGGCTATATTACAACAAAAGAAAGGTCTCAAACCAATAATCTGTTTCCACCTTAAGAAATTTCTAAAAAGGAGACATTAGATACAAAGCCAGCAGGAAAGAAATCATAAAGACCAGACAGGAAATTAATCAAGTAGAAAACAGAAAAATAAAGCAAATCAATCACTAAAATTGGTAAATTTCTAGCCAGCCTGACCAAAACAAGAAAAAACAAATTGCCACACTCAAGAATGAAAAATAGGATATCCCTACCAGCTCTAGGGAAGTTAAATGGATGATAAGAAAATATGATGAACAAATTTATACCAATATATTATGCAAATTAGTTGAAATAGACAAATTCTTAAGACATCATCTAGAAAACATAGAATACCTTTGTGAAGGTAAGTTAGACAATGATCTATTAGATGTAGACATAAAAAGCTCACACTAGAACAAAAATTTGTAAATCGGACTTTGTGTCAGATTTCTGCTCTACAAAATACACTGTTAAGAAAATGGACCAGCCTTCCACAGGCCCGGGATAAAATATTTCCAAAACACATATTTATCAAAGGGTTAGTATCTACAATACATAAAGAACTATTACATGCCTCACTTAAATGAGCTGACAAAAAGATATTTTAGATGGAAAATTAAGACTACCAGTACACATCTCCTAGAATGACTAAAATGAAAAAAAGACCGAAAATATCAAGTACGAGGTTGATTATGAATAATTCTCATTCATTGTTAGTGGGGACGCAAGGTGGTACATGCGGCCACCTTGGAAAACAATTTAACATGTATTAAAAAGCTTAAACATACATTTAATATACATCCCAGAAATGCAACTCCTAGATAATTACTCAAGAGATGAAATCATATGTCGAAAAAAGCCTGGCATATGAATGTTTATAATAAATTCATTCATAATCATTCAAAACTAGAATCGCAAACACAGCATCGATTGCTGGATGGAGAAACAAACTAAAGCACATCCATACAATGAAATATTATTATTTGGCAATCAAAATGAACAAACTAATGATACTTACAGAAACATAGATGAATCCCAAAAACCTTACGCTAAGTTAAACAAGCCAGTCGCAAAAGGTCACACACTGTACAATTCCATTTATATCACTCACTGGAAAATAAGGACAGAAATCAGACCAGGGGGTTGGGGGGAGGGAAAGAGGTGTAAAGGACCATGAGGGTACTTCTGGGCACGATGGAATTGTTCTATATCTTGACAGTGATGGCGGTTACATGACTATATACATTTGTCAAAATGCATCTTAAATAAATAAACAGGTACCAGAGGAGGAAAAGATTATTGATGAATAAAACTCTCATGAGAAAGCACAGATTAGAAGTAGTTCTCCTCATCCTCTCACACTAAAAACTCTATTTACCTATCACCCGGCTGAGAACGTTGGAGAACTACCTAGAAGTTCCGTAAGTCAATGCATTGCCTGTGTGAGGAGATAAACACGGTGTAAATTTATCTGAGTAGTCCCAGGACCCAGCAAAGGGCCATAATCTCATAGCTGCTTAATAAATGTGTCTAACAAATGGATGGATGAATGGTTTCTAACAAAGATACTTAGCCAAACACAGACAGTCTGCCAGGCGTGGAGGTAGAAAGAATATTAAACGGTGAAATACAAAATCTGAGGAGTCTATAAATTAATCTACTTCCCCACACGACTGTGTCAATGGTGCCTGGATGGCCGTTTTAGAATCTTCGTGCGTAATCGTACTGCCAAATCAGTAAACAGATAAACACTTTTCAAACGGGATCATGTATAAAGAACGAAATGTCTTTCGAATTACTTTAAGTAAAATTTAAACAGGTAAACAAATTAAAATGAAGAAACTCTTCCCAAATCTTTAAATTCTATGCAAGTAAAATTGATCTGTGTAAGTTAGATAATGCCTAAGCTGAAATAAGGTTCTGTAATAAATTCGTTTCACTTGAAATAGGCAGAATCTTATTTTTATTGCATTTTGAAATAGTGAAGCAAACGCAAAGGCTTCTCTGCAAGCTGTTCAATTTCTAGCTCTAGATTGTTTTCAAAATAACATTCAAATCGATTCATATTATTTCTAAAGAAATGTCAAAACGTTCTCAATTATTTGTAAAGATATCATTATTTTTCTTGCTCAACTTTTTATTTCGCAAATTTTCCTAATAATATCCTTTATAGTAATTCTGTTTTTTTTTTTTCTGATTCAGATGTAACTCCTTGCATCTAGTTGTCATGTCTCTTCAAACTCCTTCAATCTGGAACAATTCCTCTGCCTTTCTTTTGTGATATCTCCATTGTGAAGTATATAGGCCAGTTTTGTTGTGCGATGTGCCTCCATCTGGTTTTGTCTGATGTTTCTCACGATTAGACAGCGGTTAAGCATTTTCGGCAGGTACTCCACAGATGTGATATTGTGTCCTTCATGCCACATCCCTTCAGGACACACGCAATGTTCATTTATCCTAGTATTAGAAATGTCAATTCGGATCATTTGTTCATCAGATTTCTCTATGGTAAAGGGATCTTTGACCCTTTGCAATTAATAAGTAGTTCATGTAGAGATACTTTGGTAGTTCATAACGTAGTTCCATTACGTATATATTTTAATATTAAGATATTATGACATTGTAAAACATATCTTTAAAAATAAACACATTTAACCAGGAGTAACCTCATTAGAGTTTGGAATAGAAAGATATGTTTACTTACTATGCAGATTTTCAGAGGCTATCGTATAGTCCTATTATTTTTAAGGCATAAATTTAAGTAGATATTGCTACGGAAATTGGCTGTTTTCTTCCTGTACCATCATGAGGCTTTTTGTTTACTCTTTGTGCCCATAAGCCTTACTGGACAGTCATTTCTTGTGTTTAAAATTCAAGAGCAGTGCTCTTCATTCTGGAGGAAACAAAATGCTTTTCTGATGTACTGACAAATGCACCATCTCACCAAACCAAGAATTACCCAAGAGGCCAGACTGGATCAATAAATAAACTTCCGGCCCCTGGCCTAAGGGCCGATGATTCCGTTCCATTTAGAAAGTGTTAACCTTGAAACACAGCGAGATCGAGTCGGACACACTTCATTACGATACGCTGGTAACACAACAGAAACCACACCTGCTCAGAGTTAGCAGTCATAATAGAAAGATCTCTAGGTTTTAAGACAACAGGTGTTTTTATCTGAACTTCGTCACTAAAAACCAGCCTTTGGTCATTCAATTTTTCTTTCCGAAATTTAATTTAATCATCTTTAAATTGGGGCCCACAGCACCAAATCTGTGGGTTGTATAAACAATAAAACATATTTTGCGTGAAAGAGCTTCGGAAGCCACAAAGCACTCACGAACGTCAAAGAGGTGGCCGTGCCCTCCAAAACACAATGATGTTATTTCCCACATAAAAAGTTGTTCAATTTGGATTTGATGCCCAATAAAAATCTATGTATTAAAAAATTTTTCAGTGATTTGAATGTCTGAGAATGGAATATCCTAGCTGCACCAATGAAGCAACACTGAACAGAACGGAATTTGAATGACGCTGAGAACCAGGCATGAACTGTTCAAGAGATGACTGCTCTCTGTGCTGACTTCATGAAGTAATAATGCACAGTTTTAGGTGAACAGTTGCCAGTTTGGGTTGTCAGCCCACTGCATAACTTTTACCGTGATGCCAGAGCTGCCCACACACAGGCCTACAGGAAAACACGAAACATGGCCGCTTCCATCAGTCATGTACACACACACACGCACACACATATATGCACTATACATACACACACAGTGGTTCTGGCAAAGAAACGAATCGGTGATCCAAAGTGTAACTCCCTTCGAGTGATGCCTACGTGCTGTTTTGTGGCTCCACCTAATCCAGCTGTTGAATAATCTAAGAGGATGGTGGCCGAGTATTCCTTCCCAGCGAAAAGAAGCAGAAAGGGTGCAAGCAAATGGCCCAACAGTATTGTAATCGCTACTCTATTCGCAAGTGCTAAAATAAGCATTGGAAAAGCTGGTTACCTCACCCGAAGCTTCAGGTGAGACAGGATTTATGTATCAGATGAAATGTTTTCAGCTACATCAACTCCCAATAGAAGGAAGCGCTAGATGGCGACAGCCAGATGGATGGGAGCTCAGAATAAAAGATAAGCAAGAGGAGTCCTGAAAGCCTTCGCAGGCCTTGTGAACACAGATAACGTCCAGAAATTGGCGTCGGAGGGTAGGAAAATGAACTGATCACCGGAATGCTGATTTTGCTTGAATCCATCTGTCTCCATCCCAGTCCCAACCACCACAGCCCGAGGTCAAAGACTTCATCGCCTTCTTGTCTGCGTTATGTCTCCCCTCTCTGTGAAATCTTCTTAAACAGGGGGTTAACAGCGATCGCTCAGGACGGTGAAATAATGGCTGATGTTTTCTCCTTACCCATGGGTTCCCTCAAAGTCTCTCAAGTGAAACCAGCATAGTCTCCACATCTCGTATATAGAGTGTTTGAGAAATAGATCTCTGACCTATTAATAAGTCTCTCTCTTCAAGGCCGCTTCTGTAGATCATCTGTTCTGCATCCTTGGTTTAAAATGCCTTCTCTGTGGATGATGCCCAAGCGCCAATGTCCTCTCCCGTCCTCATGATGTTCCCTTTAAATCTCTCTCCTTCTTCCATGAAGGCACTTCTTCTTGAGCAGCCCACGGTGACTACCTCTCTAGCTCGGCTTCATTTGGATACCGCATTTAACCTTGACTCGCAAGTCCTTGACTTCCTCACTGCAATTACCTTCACCTTTGCTTCCCTGCCGCCCCCTCCCATGGCCGCATTTTTATATTATCTTCCTGTAAAATGCCTCCATGTCTGAAATCTTAAACTCAAACAGCTCCCCTTGCACCACGATTTCTGTTTCTCTGCCCCCAGTTCTTTCAGTAACTGCTCCTGGACCGAGCTCCTGGCTCGTTCTACTGTTTTCTCCTTAGCTGTCACCAACGCATCCTGTCTTCACTTCCTTTTCCATGTATTTTGGTTTACAGACATTTATTCCACAATCTTCTTCTTTCGCCCCCCCTTCTCTCGGATCTGCTTGGCCAAAACTTAGCCCTAACGTAACTTTCTATTTTGACCCTGTCTTCACGAAGATGCTGACACCTGCTGTAGAGAATCCAAACTGGAATGGATCTCTGGCACTACATCGAAGGTAGCCAGCCTGAAGCGGGCCTCGGAATTCCTGTGACTGGTAATCCTTTATGGTTCTCTGCTCATCTCTCTCTCCCAATTCCCACAGCAGCAACTGCAAGATGTAAGCGCTATGTCTGACAGTCCAATAATCTAATGCATAAAATTGCATGGATGTACACCGCTAGGAAGGAACTCACAATAACGGCTTACATATAAATAATCCAGGTAGTTCAAGTTAAGAATGATTAGAAACTCTAGAATACAAGGGAGGTTCTTTCTGTCTGGTTATGAGAAAATCATATATGTAAATATAAATTACAGGATATATAATTTACAATTATTTATGATGTATGATATATAATTTATAATTTATGTAACTTATTATATATGCTATATAACATATAACATATTCATATGACGTATAATATTCGTATAATATACATCCATATATATGAACAGTAATTCGATAAAAATGTAAGATGAAAACCACAACCAAAGAAAAGATATAAATTATTCTAGCTATAACGTTCATATGCTCCAAAATCACAATCGAGCTTCAAGCTTTGATTCAAATTCCCTGGCAACTAAGGCAAAAGGAGAAAGAAAAGCTATTATATGGATCTTATTAAACAGGAAATGCATGAAAACTCCTCAGCAAAGGGTATCTTTTACCAGCAATGAAATTAACATTAAACATCTCATGTAAGGCATGAACGGTATCTTTTTTTTTTTTAATCACAAAAGCCATGTTAAATTTTGCATGTTTGATTTGTACTGGTGGCTTTTGACAAAGGGAAAAGGCGAAACATCGAACTGGAACTCTGTGATTCTATGGGAGGCTAAACTACCGTGGATGTAACATTCCCTGGTTCAACTTGATCCAGTAATAGAATTAAAATACCTAGAGCAGGGTTTCACACTGCGGCACCGCTTTTAACTTTAGGGCCAGATAATTCTTGGTCGTGGGGGTCTGTCCTGTGCCTTCTGGGATGCTGAGCAGCATCCCTGATCTCTACCCACTAGATGCCAGTAGCACCACCTTCCCTCCCCCACTGTGACAACCAAAAGTGTCTCCATTGCTAAGTGCTGCCTGAGGGGCAAATTCACCCTCATCCTCCCACCCCCAGAACCAGTGAGCTAGAGTAACTGAAAGCAAATGACTCCTCGGCCTGCCAGTCCATTGTCCACACTGCCCGCTTCCACCTTGCCCTTGGCCTCACAGGAAATTCACCATCTGTGGACATCGTCTCCTTGAATACGTTGAGGTTTTGTTCTTGATATTGCTCTATCCCACCATATTTCTCCTTAATCTGCCAAATATCTCTTGCAGATTTAATTTCAAAAGATTTGTATAAATTCTTTGTTTTCGCTCTGAATAGCATTCGTCATACAGACATGGATGATACGTGCCCCCATTCACTAGTTTCTGCAAGACTGAACTCCTGGGAGAAAACACAACCACTCCTGTTACTGAAAACTGACCAAGCATGTTGAAACGTGCTTTTCTGTATTCGCGCTTCATCCCCAGCCCTCCCATAAATACCTGTGAACATGCTGGCGTTACCGTATAGTTTTTCCCTCTAGGGAGATTATACTGTAGACTGCTCGTACTATTTCTTCCATAATTACTACAGATTAGCAGTTCTCATGTGCATTCATTATCTGCCAGGCATTATGGTAGGTATTTTACACACATTATCAATGTTCCTCACCCAAACTTATTTATAGAGGCGTTTTGACATCTGTTAGGATATCTTAGAAGAGAAGCTCAGTTGGATTTGGAGTAATACTAGTAATAATAGGCACACAGATTAAGAGGAAAATGCCTACTGTCTAAATACAGCTTTCATTTCTCGCCCTTCCGCTTTCTTTCAACTAACATTCTACACCGTCTTTTCTTATCTCTAGTAAGCCAGATGAGAATTTGGGTTTCATCTTTTTCTCCCTACCAGTGCTACTGGATAAGTGTCATCTCTAACAACTTTCATGCCCATTTGTCTTAGAATGGTCCAGATTCCTTTTGTAACCAAGGCATGGTGAGACGCCTGTGGTTTCTTTACCATTCCCAGATTTACCATAGAGAATATATGCCATTTTCATTGTTTGTCATATCAATTAATACTGGATTTGCGGAGATTTCGATTGTCAAGAAATAAGGCTTCGTTCACTGAGTAGCTCAAGATGAGGCTTTCCATGTTGACACTCATAATCAAGAGACCCCAAAACAATCAGAAAGAAATCTAACCACAAACAGATCTACCTGGAGGAGGTCAAATTTGGAGGTTTATTCCATCGTCCTGTTTGCAGGTGGCCCTTCTACTTATTAGGGGATACCGTGCTAATGGCGGGGACACCGAACTGGAAGTAGACCCTGAAAGATGCTCCAATGTAGATAGATGATAACTTTTCTGGAAATCCTGTGCCTTTGAGATTATCTAAAAAACATAACATTTAACTTCCAGGAAGCTGATATGCCTCATGAAATCTGGAAAGTTTCTTATGATTCTATATACCAGACTGGTTTCTATCTTTACAATAGCAGAAAGAGAAAGACAGTTGCTGCTATGAGTAGCATCCTGATAGCAATAACAATTCTGTTTGCTCTATAACAATTCTCATTTGACAGATGATAAAAGCGAGGCTCAGAGATCTGAGGACCAGAAATGAGCAAATGGAGTGTAGTAGGGCAAATTCTACAGCAGGTTGACATTCTAAGACTCCCCGAGATCCCCACTGCCCTGGTTTACATACCCTATGTAATTACCTCCCCTTAGATGGGGACACGACCTGTCGATATGATGGGAGAGTCACTCCCATGATTAGGTTACTTCATATTGAAACTGGCGCACAACTCAGTCCTGAGCTCGTGCTGCCTGCGCCACTCAGCCAATAGAGCGACACAGGAGTTGGGATAGTTAGAACAGGTGTTAACTATTGGAGGACCAGTGATCCAAGAAGGCAGCAGGTTGACACCATCAAAAACTCTTTGCCTTCTCAGTCCAGCTTGGGGTCTTTAAGGGGCAATCCGGGCATTGTTCCAGGGGGCTCCGTGACGACTCTGGAAGGGGGTGGGGGGTGGTCTGTTCTGCTTCACGAAGCCTTCCAGCCTTTCTTTTGGCATCGGCAACCCAGGAACCAAGTCAAGGACGGTCAGTAAAGAATGCCAGGCCATAAAGATTGTGACGAGTAAGCATTAGGGCACTCATCATAGGTTTCAGGGTAATTTACTCAAGCAACAGACATTCCAAGCTCTGGGTCAAGCCGGGGACAATCTACTGTAAAGCTGTAGGGTAAGAAATGGTGAGGCCTGGGACACCGTGAGGCCTTCAAAGTAGAGTCCCTGTATCGGGCCCGTCTTCGACTCTCCACTGTCAAAAAGGCAGAGGTTCAAAAAAAAAAAAAAGGCAGTGCATATCCACGAGATCGGCTTATGGTGGGGATTGTTCACGGTGACGTTGAAGAAAGACCTGGGCCTCAGGTATCCACCAGGCCCTCGGCGACCAGTTAGTGCCGTACCTACAAAGGGGAGCACATTGAATGCAGCAGCAAGACACAAACCCTAGAATTATAAACAGAAGGAAAATAACAAATGCTTCCCTCAAGCCAGCGAAGTGGGGTAGGGGAGCCAGGAGGTGAGATGGGATAGATCGAAGTCTAAAAGCCTTTCCCTTTGTTTCATTTTGGACACAATACTGTGGATTTGTTTGTTTAGCTCTCCCCTCAGTCAGTTGAGAGATATCGGTGAGGTTAAAGCAAGAGTTCTTTAAATTCCTCACATCCGTGGTTGCTCCCTGGTAACAAATAATTCATAGCGGCCCTATTCTCAAGGACAACTTCCGTGACTAGTCCTAGTCCTTCCCCGATGGCGTGGGTGGCCTGAGAGGTGGCTTTTGTCATCGAGCAAGCCGTTCTCTTCATTTCCACATTTAGGACAACAGTCATGGACGACATGACAAACAGGGATAAAGCTACATATTTGGCCAGACCAGACAGGTGTAGTTCACTGTTATGGTCAGGGCCTAGAGTAAGTCATCCACCGTGTCTGGTCAGGTGGGGTCTCTGTGGTATGAAAAGAGTTGGTCTTCCAAGGGAGCAAGGTCCTCCAGAGCTGGTGGCTGGCACGTCAGAGTAGACAGCTTCCCACATATTAGGAGCCACCCCGCAGGTCACCTAACGCGTCCAGTGGCACGACTCGCCGAGGTAGGAGAATGGAGAATTACAGTTTAGGTCTTTGTCGGTTGTAACGAAAAAACGGGAGTTAGGACAACCAGTGAATGTCACACATTCTTTCTTCTGTGGGGGTTGCCACAGAGACCTTAAGGGAAAACATGGCTCTGTCCTTCCTGGTGACGAGAGGACCCCAGTTATAGATGGCAGAGTTTGAAATAGGCTTGTCAATAAATTGGAAAATGGTGTGGTTTCTAACAGCCTCTAGTGAAGTACAAACTCCTATTGAACAGGAGGTGAAAGTCTGTTTTACATTATGTCCCTCCTCAGAGGCAAAAGTCGGAGACATTAAGTAGGTGTTTGGCTAGATAAACCCGGGCATTTTCATCTCTTTGGAACGGTATTGTTCCTTCTGAGAAATGTCCTAAGAGGACTCCCGCCAGAACGAGTATTCAAGGTCCCCAAATGGCGTTGACTTCCATGTTGGCAGTATTCCGCGTCTGTCTGCAAGCTCTGTCTTCCTTACTCTGGTGTGGTGACTCCACGGCCATATTCCTTTAAGTCTGACGGCCGAGGCGGGGGCCAAGAGTATCGCCCAAGGCCCGGTCCACTGTTCCTTCAGCTGATCGACAGGTCCCTGGTGCTCCCAAGTTTTAAGTAGCACTTTGTCCCCAGTCTTGAAAGGATAGTAAGTTTCCGCTGATGGGTCTGGCTCCCTGTTGTAAGGGCGAATTTATGTATGGTTTCTAGCAGCTGGGGAAGTTCCCGAAAATAATTCCTAACATGTAAATCACAGTTATAATCAGATGGAGCCATGTCCCACAGGGCCTGGAATGTTCTCCCATAAACAATTGCAAATGGGCTTCATGTAAGTCTGCTTTGGGGAGCCAATTGGACTCTATACGTCAAATGTAAAAAGATTTTGCAGATGTAACTAAAATATGTAATCATTTATATTAAATTCATCACGGGGGAGATTATCCTGCGTGGTCCTGACTGAAAGAGGTGAGCCCTTTAAAAAGTATTTACAACGGAACAGAATTGAGAGTCCAGGAATAAACCCACATATATATGGGCAAATAATTGTCAAAAAAAAGGAGCCAAAAGCCTACAAAGGAGAAAAGAAACCCTCTGCAATAAACAATGCTGGGAAAATTGGAAAGCCAAATGCAAAAGAAACTAGACTATTTGTCGCCATAAAAAAAAAAATAACAAAAACGGATCAAAGACTTAACTATAAGACCTGAAACAATAAAATACACATAAGAAACATAGGTCCCAAACTTATGGACCATTGTCTTACTTAGAGAGGATTTTATAAATTTGACCTCAAAGGCAAGGGGAGTAAAAACAAAAATAAATGAATGAGACTATATCAAACTAAAAAGCTTCTACACAGCAAAAGAAATCATCAACAAAACAAAAAGGCAGCCAAGCAGATGGGAGAAGATATTTTGCAAATAACGCTTCCAACAAGGGGTTAAGATTCAAAACACATAAAGAACTCGTAAAACTCGGCAACAAAGAAGCAATCCAATTAAAAAATGTGCAGAGGACCTGAACAGACAGTTCTCCCAAGGCGACATATACACAGCTAACAGACATATGAAAAGATACTCAACTTCACCAGTTATTTGGCAAATGCAAATCAAAACCACAATGAGAGACCACCTCACACCTGTAAGAATGGATATCATCAATAGGACAAGTACTAACAAGTGTTGGAGAGGTTGTGGAGAAAAAGGAACTCTCATAAACTGCTGGTGGGAATGTAAATTGGTGCAGCCGCTGTGGAAAACAGTACAGAGGTTCCTCAAAAGACTAAGAATAGAATTATCATACGACCCAGCAATCCGTCTTCTGGGTATCTACCCTAAAACTTTGAAAACATTCATCTGTAAAGATATTTGCACACCGATGTTCATAGCAGAATTATTCACGGTGTCCAGGACGTGGAAGCAACTGAGTGTCCTACAATAGATGATTGGCTAAGGAAGATGTGGTACGTACATACAATGGAATGTTACTCAGCCATAAAAGATGAAATACTGCCATTTGCGACAACATGGATGGATCTTGAGAATATCATGCTAAGTGAAATAAGTCAGACAGAAAAGGAACCGTATGGTTTCACTCATACGTGGGATATAAAACTGAAAGCAACAAATGAACAAATAAGACAAACAAAAACTCACAAACACGGACGACAGTATGGTGGTTACCAGAGGGAAGGAGGGGAGAAGGGAGGCAGAAGAGGGTAAAACGGGTCAAATACATGGTGACGGAAAGAGACTTGACTTTGGGTGGTGAAACACACAGATGATGTATTACAGAACTGCACATTTGAAACTATATAATTTTATTAACCAATGTCATACCAATACATTGAATAAAATTTATTGTTTTTAAAAAGAAAAAGTAAACAAAAGCAAAAAAAAAAAAAAAAAGGTCTAGAGATCAAAGAGATTCTCCTGCTGGCTTTGAATAAGTTAAGTGACATAATGTGAGGAAATCAAGAGCAAGGAAGTGACTGCGGGGCTCTCTAGGAGCTGAGAGCAGCCCTCGGCTGGCAGCCAAGAAGAAATGGGGTCATCAGTCACGGAACTGCAAGGAAGTGAGTCCTCCCAACAAACGGAATGAGCTTGGAAGTAGGCCCGGAGCTCCAGAGAGGGTCGTAGCCCAGTCGACATTTTGCTTTCGACTCTGCGAGACACTGAGCAGAGCCTAGCTAAGCCGTGCATGGACTCCTAACTCATAAAGTTCCTAAGCTACTAAGCTGGTTGCAATTTCTTGTGCAGCAATAGAAAACTAATGCATCCTTAATGTTGAGATATAAAATGTAATGGTTGGTGACAGAAAGAGACCAGTAATGTAACTTATAAGCTTGATTCCTCCATCTTATGGGAATCTCAAACATAGTCGTGATGTTTAAACACCAACAATAGAAAAGTACTCTAGTTTATAAGCAAACGATTTCTGTGCAGTTAAGATTACACCGACCATTTATCGAGAATAGTTTTACCAGCACAAGTAACGTATCCCAGATATCGACTTTACTAACATTTCTTCTGACTAGAAAAAAAAGCATAGTTTAGTTCAAAATATTGCATTAGATGTCCATAAAGGCACCGTAAAGTCCAATTAACAAGAAGCAGGGGTAGACATGTTTCTGTGTGACTTTTTTCTTTTGGTACATTAGGACTACCTTTTTTATTTACTGCTTATCTTATTTATTCCCCCCCAAAATTTGTTTTCAGAACGCAAAAACTGAGGAATGAGGGGTGACTTCTCTGAACAGTTTTTGCTGATCACTCTATCACACTCCATGTAACAGGAAGAAATTGTTTCAGGCTGACTCTAATTTTCCTCACATAGATTGCTCGCTCACATCAGATGATTGCATCAAATGTCTATGTGATTGAGGAAATTATAGTTCCTCACAATTCAAGATGTGAAGATTGTCTCTTGCTATAAAGAATCCATTGGAGGGATGGGAGAGCAAATTGAGTTAACTTTGAGCACCTAACAGCAATAAGTCATCTAAAAAGCCTTATTCATTCAGGGTTTAAACCATTCGATATGAATTTGCAGGGTAGCACTGGAACCTAGGTTAGAATTACTCAGTTTTGCTACAAGTCACCAGGCCCAACAGACATTCAATCAAAAGGTAGTGGAATTATAATCAACATTAGAGGCTATGACAATTTCATCTTTGTAACAATTAAAAGAGCCTCGTATGATAATGAGTTGCCGATTACTAGAAATGATTATGTAGAGGTTCGAAGATCACCAATAATGAAGTTTATCATGCAAATTTCCACACTGCGTGGGAGAGTAACCCCAATGACCAGTAAATATGCCCATTTCGATTCTGCGTTTTTATAATTCTCCAAAAAAAAAAAAAAGATGTAATCATTTAAAGAGCTATCCTATATCGTTACATGGTTGTATGGGGACACGATTTATGACGTGATATAGTCATCGCTCATTATATATTACAGGAACAAATTTACACCTTTTTCCATTAAATGTAATGCAGTCTCGATAATTTACCCAAACTCTTCTATGGCGAAGGTGGGAAGAACACCCGGCCACAGTTTCTGGTATTTAAGGGCCCATCCCTAGAGATTCACATGTGGGGAGGGTAATTAAGGAAGGAAAGAGAATAATTAGTCAGATGATATAATATAATGATATGTATCTTTTTCAACCATCACTTTCTGCACCGTGCTGGAAAATTCTGCCTCAAATCAACCATTGGGAGGCACCACTGATCAAGAATGATCCTCAATATAAATTTCTTGAGAAATATTCGTACCTTGGGCAACAATATGCTCTTATTCTCATAGAACCAGTTATCTCTACAGAGAATCTTCACATTTCTCGGTTTATTCAATTAATATTTTTCCCGCTTATTTTATTACGAACTCCATGACTCAGGGATTGATCATCATACCCAATTTTCAAAAAAAAAAAAAAAAAAAAAAAAAAAAAAAAAAAAAAAAAAAAAAAAGACCACAGTGATAAAAAATAAGTTAAATAGGTGAATAAACAAATTAATGAGAAAAAAAAGGAGGAGAATAAAATGACCTTAACATCCCCTAAGGGGCCCATTCAAAGACTTCTTCTTTCTCCCTCAAGGCAAGAGATGATGGCGGCTTGGCCTAGTGCATGTCAGTGGGGAGAGAGGAGAGATATTTATGTTATATTTAGAAGACAGACGCTACAGGACTAACAAATGGCTCGCTACAAAGGATGAGGAATAGCAATGAGTCAAAGATGACTCTAGTTTGTAACTCGAATTACCAAGTGGATAGTTTATCGATATGGGGACCACTGGGAGGTGAACGGGATTTGTATTAGGCATCTATCGCTGTGTAACAGATTACTCCAAACTTAGCGGTTTAAACAACAAACACTTATTCTCTAATAGTTTCTGCAGGTCGGGCATTCCAGTACAGGTGGGGTGACTCCTCTGTCTCCAGGTCTCTCACAAGAGGGCGATCAAAGTGTCTGGGCAGTGGCTGCAGCCATCACAAGGCTCAACTTTCCAAGTTCACACCCATGTAGTTTTTGGTAGAACAGAGTTCTTTATTGGTTTTTGGCCAGAGGCAGCTCTCAGTCCCTTGTCGTGTAGGCCTCTCCATCGAGCAGCCCACAACGTGACAGGTGGCTTCGTCAGAGTGAGAAAGTAAGAGAAGCCAGAGAGAATGCAAGCAAGATGGAAGTAGTCTCTTGTGACCTAACCTTGGAAGTGATGTCCCATCACTTTTGTTCTACTCTATTAGAAAGAAGCAAGTCGCTAGGTCCAGTTCACTCTCAAGGGGAGGGGAGGACACAAACATGTGAACACTAGCAGGTGGGGGCAGGATCACTGGGGACCAAATGAGAAACTCTCTATCACAGGTTTAGACAGGAAAATGAAGAGTTCCCTTTTTTTTTAAACGTGTCCTAAGTTTGAACTTCAGTGGCCTCTGAGATATCCAAGAACAGGTGCCAAGTAGGCAATCGTTACAAAGACGGAGGTATCGTTTAAAATTTTTTAAATATCGAAAACTAAATATAAATCCATTTGTAATAAGAATAATGTAAAAGCAAGCATTGGAATTATTTTTAAATATTCATGAAAGCAGTTACCTCTGGGGAGGTGGTAATGTAATCAGGGAGAAGTATACAGTCGATATCGCCTTATCTGTAATGTATTATTCCTTCACAAAGTTTGAAACAAATCTAGGATGACACATGAGTATTCCTGATATTATTTTCTTTCTGTCTATATGTTTGAAATATTTTATAGTGAAAAATTTAAATGAAAAAAAATTGACAAGATTTGGCAACCTTTTAAGAGTGGTTTTAAAGGGAGTCGGTTTAAATGGAGTAAAGAGAGAATGGGGACAGTGAGGGAGGGTAGACTCTCCTTCTGAGAAGTTTGACTTGAACTCTGAGTCATCTTGGAGCAGGTATTCAACCATAACTTTCTCTCTGAACTTTAGTTTTCTCATTTGTAAGATGGTATACATGTGTAGGTGCACATGCATGAGTGTTATGTATGTAACATATATGTATGAGTGTGTATACATACACCCACATTCATACATGCAAATACACACACACATGAATGTACCGTAGGCAAAAATGATAGCTATAATTCTACCTACACAGGAGTGCTGAAAAAGACAATCTTTCAGACTTTAGCTAAAATGTAGATTACAGATCAAAGAAATGGAAATGGGAAAGAAAATGACAGGGAATACTGCCAAATGGTGTTCAGATCTGTCTGTGTTAGTACAAAGAAACTAGAAGAAAAAAGATCTTCAGAAGCGAGCCAAATTTTGTGGCTTGAGCGTAGTTACGTGACTTTCAAAAGAAAGCAGTCTCCCAGCTCTGCCCTTTCCATTACTGCCTTCCCAAAAAAAGCATCAAGGAAAAAAGAGAGCGAGCATCTCAACCAAGAAAAGACAGGCTGAGGCAGGACCCTCAAGAGGGTGATCACTGTAGTTATGACGATGACGGGAAAGGCAAACTAAACAGACCCCGAGTAGAAATTTAAAGAGAATTAATGCTGAAAAAGAAGGAACGGAGCAGAACTCCTGAAGGCAGATGAGGGAGCATAACGTCCTGAGAATCTTTTCTCAAAATGTCCAATACCAGTAGAGGCATTCGACAGTTCTCTTTCGAGTTTCTACCATGTGCTAGGCACTGTTCTTGGCACTAGGGAGACATGGAGAAGACCAAGTCTATGCCTTCGCGAACATCATATTCTAGTGGAAGGAGACAGATAATAAACAATTAAAGAAATTATAAGCAGTGGTGATTTAGAAAAATAAAGTAGATGTGCAGTAGGGGAAAGGGTTGGAAATTAAAAATCCAGTGAACAGGTGACATGTGCTTGGGAATGAATCCAGGAGATGAGAGAAGACTTGAGGAGTCTGAATTTGTGATTGCCAGTTCAAACAGAGATAAAGGACAAGATGAGATTTGTTCTGATGGTGTCAAGGCACAGAGAGTGGCATCAAGGCTGTGAGTGCCGGTGGGGAGCGAGGGACTATGGGAAGGAAGCAGAGGGATCCGGTTGTACGAGAACCCAAGGGTGCCTATTCGACTCTGATTTGCTCTCATAAGGAATCTGAACAGAAAAAACCTACTGAAAGTCAAGGCTGAACTGATTGAAGAGAAAATACGTTGTTGGTACCCGACTCGTGCTTGAGTTGGGAGAAACTGTACAGGATGCTGTGATTAAAGTCATCAGCACAAAAAAGAGCCTGGTCCTAAGGGAGACAGCAAGGAGACATATCGATCGGGGCTTTCAGAGACATAACCACGCTGATAATGCCTCGAGCATGACGGGAGACCTGGTGCACCGTGACCCAGCCCAGCACCATGTTGATTTAACGACACAGAATGACCCGGAACTGAGCTGCTCCTTGTAAGGGAGAAGAGAAGGTGCTGACTGAATCTCTAAGTAGTTCATCTTCTGATCCACTTTCAAGAAAAATCCCAGTGTTGAAAATCTTTAGCATGTGTCTTTTAGCAAAGAATGAGTGGGGCCTACCTGCCAACAAAGATTTAATTCAGCGACTTTCCTGTGCTACCCAGTGGGCTCACAGCAAGCATGCCCACAGCAGTTCCCACGGACGCATGTGAACTTTTAGTTAAAATAATAGCAAAAAGGTTTTTAAAAGAGCAAACGACTGCATGGTGCTTATACTGCACCAGACTCTTTCCAAAGTGCTTTACACGTATTGAGTCTTTGATTTTTTTTTTTTTTTACACTTAAACACCTGGGAGAGGATCGAGACCTGCAGATTTGAATTTGAACCAGCAGTGACCACTTACCACTTAGTTTCCATTCCCAGAATCAATAAAAGCATTGTCAATAGGAAGTAACTTGCAAAACAAAACAATGTACAGAATACTATGCACCTATTAGAATGGCCAAAATCCATAACAGTGACACCACCAAATCCTGGCAAAGATGTGAGACAATCGGAACTCGCCTTCGTTGCTGGTAAGAATGTGAAACAGTACAGCCACTTTGAGAGAGTTTGGTGATCTCTCATAAAACAAACTCTTACCATATGATCCAATAATCATGTTCCTTGGATTTCACCCAAAGGAGTTAAAAACGTATGTCCACACAAAAACTGTACACAGTTGTCTATAGCAGCTTTAGTCATAAGCGCCAAACTTGGAACCCACCAAAACGTCCTTCAGGAGGTGAATGGGTAAATGATCTGTGCTGCATACAGACAACAGATTATTATTCGGCACCTAAAGGAATGAACCATCAAGCCATAAAACGCCATGGGGAATCTTAAACACATATTTATGAGTGGAAGAAGCCAGCGTACTGTGTGATTCCAACTACATGACATTCTGGAAAAGGCAAAACCGGAGACAGTAAAAAGATCAGTGGTTGCCAGGGGCAAGGAGGGCAGAAATAGGCAGAGAACAGATGATTTTTAGGGTAATGAAAGTACTCCGTATGATACGATAATGATGAACACGTGCCATTACACATTTGTCCAAACCCACGGAGTGCACAACACTAAGCACGAACTGTAAACTAAACTCTGCACTTTGAGTGATTATGAGGTGTCAGCAAGGTTCACTGATTGTAACATATGTGCCACTCTGGTGGGACGACGTTGATAATGGGAGAGGTTATGCATGTGTGGACCAGGGGGTATATGGGAAATCCCTGTACTGTCCCCTGAATTTTGCTGTGCACATTAAATTGTTCTCGAAAATAAAATATGAATACAAAACATATCTTTTAAAGTATATAGGAGAAAAGTAAAAGTTTTGTACCATAAACCTCTTCTTTTTGCAGGCAATAGACCCTTGAACGTTCGTTGACCATTGATTTGGCCTGAACGAGCTCTTCTGTGAAGGACTGAGTTTGATGCTCCTTTGAGATAAAAGTGTTGAAGGAAAGAATGAAGGCAGGGAAGGAAGGTAGGAAGGAAGGAAGAGAGAGAGATAAGGGAGGGATATAGAGAAGAAGAAAGGAAGGGAGGGATGGAGAGAAAAGAAAAGGGGAAAGAGAGAGAGAGAGAGAGAGAGAGCGCGAGCGAGAGCAGGCAGGCAGGCAAAAGGAATGATCGCTAAGAGTTTGAAATGTGGACATATGAAGCCACCTGCATATAAAATCAGATTCCTGGCTGAGAAAGGGACACAGTCACAGGCAGGAAGTCAGGCTTCTACCGAATGGCTGTGATCTGTGCAGGTGATGGGCTCATAAAAATTTCCTATCAAACCTTCTGCCTTTCTGCTTTTCTGCTTCTCGCCCTGTGAAAGAACTCGAGGAGTTGCAAGGGCGCAGCCAAGAAACCAAGGAGGCAGAGGCAGGGTGTCAATTATCGATGGAGCAAGCATGGGAAGCCAGAGCAGGAAATGGATCAGAAGCCACGAGGCAAGCCAGTAAGGAAGTACACACGACTATCCAAGATCAGGGCGAGTAAAGATTCTAAAGCTAGGTCAATTGGCAGGAGGCAGGAGGATATAAATAGTACTGATATATGGGGCAAGGCCTAGTCCAAGGTGAACAACGGCCTGGCGAATGAAGAAAATAGAGGAACAGTGTAAAACTCAGGAGGTCAGATCAAGCGCTGGAAAAGTGCGACCAGACTTCGCCTCCAATGAGAGGCTCTGGCCTGCTCCGTGGGAAGGCCCGGCCTTTCCCTGGTGGCAACGGTCTGGCAGCCACAGTAGGAATCATTTGGGAAGATCTCTCTGGAAGAAGGAACGTGGGGCGGGGAGGAGTTGTGAGCTGCCTGCCGTGGACTGACTGTGCTGTGGCCTGTAAAGCTCACCTTGCAAAAGCAGGTTTCCATTTCTTGGCAGTTATATGCTATATAGTTAAGTATGGGGAAAAAATTGACCTGAATAGGATAGTGCTCAACCTTCCTCTGCCTAAGAATGGCCAGAAGTGTAACTGTCAACGTCAGGTAAGCATACTAAGCAATCCATAACACAGATGAAAGGGATTGGGTAAAATAAACCTCTCTTCCCCAAAAGCTTTTCCGGAGAAACACATTTGCAGGGTTGCATCAGTCATTTCTCTTCTAAAAAGATGGCAGAGGGTAGTTGTGTAAAATCGATTCAGCCCGCATTTAATGCACTCAGATCTGCTTAATGCACATAAGGGTACTGACCACATCAAACCTCTCTCCTGAACTCAACCACACTCAATAACAGGTGCATTAAATATCCCACAGACTCTCACAATTTCCCTTCCACTTCCTTGGATCCCACTCATTCATAATGAGCACTTTCCCATTTCTCTCTAGTGGTATCTCTGCCTCACCCTCAACTTTCTTCCTTTCTACAGACTTCTTCGGTCATGAGTTCCTACAAAAGAGTGTAACCTTCCCTCATGTCACTCCTCAGTCTAATGAAACTCAGCTCCCTTCTCTAAGTAGTCAATATCATTCCTCCTTTGCTTATCCTTCTGTAAAGAGAAACTTAAAAAAAATAAATAAATAAAAAGCAATGAAAAAGCAGTGACTTTTCTTGTGTTAAAATAAAGTCCCAAGGAGTATGGTGGCTCTGTGATGCAACTGGGAAATCCATTCTGCATCTATTTTTTCACTCAGCCTAGCATAGTATATGGCTTTCAGCTAATGCTTATTGCCTCATGGTCGCAAAGTGGCTGCTTATCTTTCGACATTGTGACTATGCCTTAAGCAGGAAAAGAAGTGTGATAAGCAAAAGGCGCCCAAGTGGGCTGTATCGACTGCCATTTTAAAGAACATTCCCTGAACGTTCTTCAATTTATCATTTTACCTAGATAGTAATGGTTCTGAATTATGTCACCTGCCAGCTAGCTATAAATGCCTAGGAGCCTTGGAAATGTAGATTTTTCAATAGGAAAATGTGTGCCCGAAACAAAAGTTATTTTACATAGGACAAAGGGGCAATAACGCAAGCAACAAAAGCAAAGACAAATAAGTGGGACCGCATCAAACTAAAAAGTTTCTGCACAGCAAAAGAAACCATCGACAAAATGAAAAGGCAATCCACAGAATGAAAGTATCTGCAAACCATACAGCTGATAAGTGGTTAATACCCAAAAACATTTTTAAAAAACTCATACGATTCAATAACAAAAACAATCTGATCAAAAAAATGGGGAGAGAACCTCAATAGATATTTTTCCAAAGAAGACATATAAATAACCAACGGGTACATCAAAAGATGCTCGATATCACTTCCATTAGGGAAACGCAAATCCAAACCACAATGAGATATTACCTCACATCTATTAGAATGACTATCATCAAAAACAAGTGTTGGCAAAGATACAGAGAAAAGGGAATCCTTGGGCACCATCGGTGGGAATGTAAAGTAGCGTAGCCACTGTGAAAACAGTATGGAAGTTCCTCAAAAAATTAAAACGAGGACCGCCATATCATCCAGCTGTCTCACTTCTGGTTATATACTCAAAGGAAATGAAAACAGGATCTCAAAAAAGATAACTGCACTCTCGTGTTTATTCCAGTATTATTCACAATAGCCTAGATATGGAAACAACCTGTGTCCATCAACAGATGAATGGATTCAGCCATGAGAAAGATGGAAATCCTGCGTGACGACACGGATGGACCTCGAGGGCATTGTGCTAAGTGAGATAAGTCGGACAGAGAAAACAAATACTGTAGGATCTTATTTGAGGCATCTCAAAAAGCCGAATTTGTAGAAACGGGGTAGAATGTCAGGTACTGGGGAGATGTTGGTCAAAGGAAGTAAACTTGAAATTAGAAGATGAGTTAAGTTCTAGAGATTTAATACACAACACTGTGACTATAGTTAACGATACTGTTTTATATACTTCAGAGTTGCTAAGAGACTAGATCTTAAATGTTCTCACCACAAAAAAGAAATGATAATTATGTGATGTGATGGAGGTATTAGCTAAGGATATGGTGCTCATCATATTGCAATATATAAATGATAAAATCAATGCGTTATACCCCTTATATGATGTTATGTGTCTATTACATCTCAATGAAAAAGAGGGAGAATAAATATCAGCTATGAAGTGACAGACATAAAAGAAATAATTATAAAATTATACAATGACAAGCCTTGAGAAATGGTAAAATGAAGAAGTACCGGTTGATATAAGAGCACATAACGAGGCAATGTGATCTAACCTGAAGAAGAGGAATTTTTTGAAGAACCTCCATACTGTTTAGCCTCATCTCCATACTGCGAAGATGAGACAATCACGAAAAACTAACTGATAAGTAAAATCTGAGGAGGAAAAAATAGGAATTAACTAGGTGAGGGGAAAATTGTGTTCTCTCTTTGCTACCTTCAAACTGGGATGATGGCCCAACAGCCAAAACTGGAAACTTAAGTGTTTAAAATTTACTATGAAATAAACTATAACATGGGTGGAGTTGTATTTTTTCAATTCCTGAACTTGGAGACGACAATCTTGCCAAAGCCAGTTTGCATGAAGATCGATCCCTTTGTCTGGAATTTATTTAATTTAAAAAAAAAAAAAAGGCAATATTTTTTTTTTCTCCAAAATCCAGCATGGTGCTGCCATTTACAGAAATGCAGCAAAGAAAATGTGTCCATTCTTGTTCTTCTTTGCCTATCTTCAGGTCCGACCAGGGAATCCTGATCAAGCTAACTTATTTGTCCTTTTGCCATCGAGGATGTCATTATTTTATACCGTTACGTGTTTGGGGAATGGAGGGAGATCTGCAATTTAATCATCACGACTATACCTTTAGATCTTTTCATCCACTCTGTCACAGCCTGCAATACTTGTAGCTATTGCTTCCCCTCAGTAAATTCACAGAGCACTTGACGCTGTTTATTTTTGGCAGTTATTCAAGGCATGGCCCTCTCTAGAATTCCTTAAACGTACACACACACCCACACGATCAAATATGAATATATTTTCTTTTTTTTTTTTTTGTATCTATAGACTTTTTACTCTTCTCCCTTCAAAGCACTCACAGCAAACTCTGATGGAACAGCACTATCTTTTGCTCTACACGATACCTGGCCCACCTCGCTGCAAAACAGGAACCGAGCAGTCAGAAAGTCAGACCTGGTCCAACATTGGAGCCCACAGAAATGAGCTTCCAGACTCACAGAACAACTAAGAATGGAGCATTAAACATTTAACCTGTAACTATTAAGTCAGGTAGGCTTTCGCTTGGTATTGCAGAATCTAAATGGCATGCAAATGGGTAATTTAGTACTCATAGAACAAAATGCTGAATGCCAGGAGTTAGAGGGACAGCAGATTGGTCCTTCATGGAGCAGTTGTCTCCTCTCTCGTTTGGGCAGAGAGACTAATAGAGCTGAAGAAGCTCCTCCCCCGTTTCCTGCTGCTGCTTCGTATCAGAGAAACATGGAGGCTCTATTGACAGCCATTACTTACACAGCCAAATCCAAATCTGGCATCCTTGACAACTATCCATGATTTGTATTAGGTTGGTTCCATAAGGGTTGGTTTCCAGTGCATCATGATGCTTTTCTGTGTATGTGATTTAGGTAATGGGCTTAAAGACGATACTCACGTAACGCTTTCCTAATGACGCCAAGTTGGGGAATGTGGTCGACAGCTGAGAAGCAGCAGTTGAAATAATTCTGACAAGCTGGAAACGTGCATGAGCACAAACCTGCTGCAGGTCAATGACAACATACCTAGGTCAAATCGTAAAGGAAGAAAAAACTAATAACCTCCGAAACTGACCTATGTCAGGGTTATATACTGATGGTAATTGTAAATTGAGCAAAGCGAGTCCCGAAGAGTTGATTATTAAAGGATTGTAAGGTTCTTAGCTGCTACTAGTAAAGATGACCTTATATTTAAGAGCAGGGGGACAGCTCCCGCTCCAAAATATTGCTCTAGATGCCTGGGTGGTCTCCATTCAGAAGTCATTACTTTCGATTAGGTATTAATAATCGTCTATTGTGACATAAATTAACTCCCAAACTTAGCGGCTTAAAACGACATACATTGATTATCTCTCAGTTTCTATGTCACCTGGCTGAGTCCTCTGCTTCCTGGTCTCTAATGAGGCTGAAGTCAAGGTGTCGGCCCAGAGTCTGGGAATTTATCTGAAGGTTTCCAAGCTCATGTGGTTGTTGGCAGGATTCAGTTCCTTGTGCGCTGTTAAATTGAGGGCCTCGGTTACTCACTGGCTCTTGGTCAGAGGCTGTCCTCAGTTCCTTGCCACGTGGATCTCCCCAACACGGCAGCAGCCTGCTTCGGCAAAGCATGCAAGTCAAAGCAACAGAGAGCCTCCGCCAAGACAAAAGTTATGATCGTTTGTAACCCGATGAAAGAAGTGACATCCCATCACTATTGTCAAATTCTATTCACTAGAACCAAGTCAGTAAGCCCATCTCACACTCCAGAGGAAGGAATCACACAAGCGAGTGAACACCAGGAGACAAAGTTCATCAGGGGACGTGTCAGAAACTGCCTACCACACCGCTCTTCGATGTCCTGTTTTAAAGCGTTTGCACTTGGGGGAGATAACATATTAAGCTTCTCATACCATAGGACGTTTGTAAGGCTTCTTTGGAATGAAGCGGAAGCCTGGTGAGGGCTGGATAGCAGGAGGGAGATGGAGCTGTAAAAACAGTAAATGTCTCAGAAAGGGGAGATGGGCAATGAAGAAGCTGATTCTAGCCATCTACTGATACAGGAGTTAAGAACAGAATGATATCACCAGAGCTTGAGGAAGTAGTCTAGGGTCAAGTAAATTATATATGAGCCAGTAAATTAGCATTGCAACTAAAACGAAGCAAGCCTGACATTGAGCTGGATAAAGAGGAATATAATACATAAAGGCCCCGGAGATCATGTATACCACATACTCCACAATGGTGAGATCTTTGGGAGACCGTTAAATCCATCCTTGACCATGGATGTAAAGGGCTAGATGACTCCTCCGATTAACACATAGAAAATAAGGGAATGTTGGGGATATAATGAAAAAAAGGACACAGAGAAACCTGTTTACCTTTCTTGAAGAAAGAGAAGGCTTCGAAACACTGGAATATATTGCTCAAGTGGTGATTATAAAGAAATTGAGTTATTTTTTGGTTCTATTGAGAGACGATTTCCTTAGAATTCGAGAGGATGATTAACGGCTCCCTTTCAACCACGAGACCACTGTGAACAACAGGATTCCAGATCTGGGATCATTAGATCTGTCCACAAATGGAAGTTTTACAGGAGGACCTCTAGGACTTACGTGCTACCTACTTATGCTACAGAAACACCTGAACTCATACACGACAGTTCAGTTTCATAACTAATTAGTTCTTAAATATTCTATGATCATTTGCACTTGCACGTCTTTGCTCATGTAGTTTCCCCAACTTTCCAGTCCCTTCCTTTCCTATGCTTCATCTTATTAGTTTTTGTCTCCATCTTCTGTCCTCTTCTCCCCTATAGCAGGCGACCACATCGATAACAAACTCCATTTTTCCCATGTCAAAATAATAAATTAGAAACAATAATGCTATTTGGTTCTTCTGCCAAAAGATAATATGTTTCCTGCTGTGGGAGGACATGAATTCTGCAGTGATTCATTAGCAGATGCTTTAATGTAGGTACCACATATTCCTGTCTGGACTTCATGATGGTCTTTAGCGGATGCTAGGTATAACTGGTTGCATAGCTGGTTCCCAATCCATAAGGAGCTAAGAGGAAAAAAATAAGTGAAGAACCTATAAAAAGGTGATAAATAAATAAACTGAATGAGCAGAAGGGAACAAGGACCAACATATCTTCATGATAAAATAAGACAAAACAAAAAACAGACTTTAAAAACAAGGGAACTTCCTCCACCCAATAAAGGGCATTTACAAATAACTCACAGGTAATATCGTACTGAAAGTGAAAGACTGAAAACTTTCCACTTAAGATTAGGAACCAAACATGAATGCCTGCTCTCACAACTTCTATTCAACATTGTGCTGGAGCTTCCAGCCAGAGCAATAAGACAAGAAAATGAAATAAAAGGCACCGAGATTAAAAAAGGAAAAATCAAAGCTATTTGCAAATGACACGATTTTGTACATGGGAGCAAACAAGGAAATAATGGAAACTGCCTGAATGCATAGAGATGGTATCATGGGGATAACAGCAATGTCATATTTAAGTAGTGTTTTACAGCTTCCAAAGAGCTATGCAATATTTTATGTTCATAACCACCTGTAAATACTATTATTATCCCATATCACACATTGCAAAAGAAATACTTAGAAAACGTTCTATTTTTCAGTGGAGCCAGTTACTAAACATCATAACTGTCACCTAAATCTCCAGCCCCCACTGACTCTAAGTCAATGCTTAATGGTTGTTCTGTTTCTTATCTCTTAAGAGCAGCATGGTCCGATAAAACTTCCTGTGATGGTGAAAAATGTTCTATATCTGCACTGTTTGGTACAGTGGCCACTAGACACTAGTGGCTACTGGACCCTTGAAATGCGGCTAGTGCGACTGAATAACTGAATTTAAGTTTTTATTTAAATTTTAATAGCCACATGAGGCTAGGGGCCACCATGTTGGATAATATAGAGTTATCAGTCCCTGCTCTGAATCAGACATTCCTCTCCTCATGGTTCTATCCTCAGAGAGGCCAACCTATGTGTAATTCTTCACTGATTAATGAGTAATGGGTGTTGCACTGTGAAAAAAAACAAACCACCCCTGGAAATGATGACAAGTTACAATATATCTTCAGAAATATCTAAAATGATTCTGCAACACAGAAACATGAAAGAGTGTACTAACCAACCAGAAATATAAAAAACACTTTTCTAACAACCACAGCTTAGTAATAAGGGGTTGCGGGGAGGTCAGAAATAACACAGCTTATGTTCAAGTGACAATATACATTTCTTCTCTCTTACATCCACACTCCAGTGAATTCTTGCTTCTAACTCTACCCTACAGATTTGCCAAATTACTTGCTCTTCATTAAATACCTTCTTCCTGTTTCCACCTTTATATCTTTTCTTGGGCTGCCTTTTCTGCTGGCCATGTCCTCCTCCACCTCTACAGATCCGAACGCGACCACATCTTTCCAGGCCTAACTCAAACCCACAATGTCCTGAAAGGCTCACCTGGATGTCACTCATTCTTCATTGATTTCGTTTGTAGCATCTAGTCGTCTGACAACATATTACAGTTTTATGTACACATCATCTCCCTGATTAGTCCCAGGGTCAGGAAACTACAGCTCGTGGACTAAATGCAGCCCGCTGCATTGCATGTTTCTGTAAATAAAGTTTTATTGGAACACAGCCGTGCTTTTTTTTTTTTTTTAACATATTTTTTAATTTGGAGGCAGATTTGCTACAACTGAGACAATCTTGGCCCACAACTACTGGCTCTTCACAGAAGTGTGCTGATCCTGTATTACTATAAGCTTCTGGAATGGACTATAGGAAGTGATTCATTTTTTTTAAATCGTCACAAAACCCAGTGTACTGCCCTACATATAGCAGTAACATGATAAATATTTTAAATGAATTTTTGGTTTATAAGGAATTAATAGTGTCTGCCTATGTATATCAATTTTCTATTTGCAAACATTATCCCGCCCAATTTGTCATTTACTTGTCAAGATAACTTCCCAACACAGAGAAAGTAGGTCTCATTATCTGCATTTTTCATTGTGAGAAATTAAGGCACAAAGAGAGATTACGTATCACAGAGCTAGTAAGGAATTGCAAAAGTAGGTCATAAACTCAGACCTTCTGATTTCTGCCTTCGAACTACCTCATTTTGCCTCTTTATGCTTACCTGCTTTTCTTAAATGGAACTAAGATACTGATGGAACCCAAAATAAAAATGTATATACATCTAGTTAGTAAATTAATAATCATGGCCCAGGTAAGCCATGCTTATTTTGAATAGAAATGCAACTATTTTTTATGAGAACTAGCCATTCAGAATATTTTAATGTTTCTAGATTCAAAAAACAATTTTAACATCCAATTTAAAAGTTTCATTAAGAGGTAAAAAGCTTCACGAAAAAATAATTTCTCCCCCCAAAAATAGAGGGAATTTTTTTTTAAACTTCAAAAGATACAGAAAACGTACATTTCCCATGCTGATAGCACCAGTCCTCCCTGCTGTGTCCTTCTTCCAAAGGCAATTGCTCTGTTTTTCATTCCACATCTTAAAGCTATTGACTTCAAGTTAGTAGCTATCAGATTAAACCATAAGTAAAAATAATACATCCCAATGGCATGTTCAGTCTGCTCAGGCCAAGTTTATCTAATTCAAGTCCATTATCTGCTCAGCAACACCTCTTTTCAGTATCCATTGTTTACACAGCTGATATGAAACGTTGGGAAAAGGCAGAGTGGCGAGAATATAGGACATTTGTTTTATGCCTTCCTGTAAAAACCTTCAGACTTTATTCTGAATGCATTAAACGGTAGGCTCATAAATTTTTAAATAATATTTGTAATGTCTTTGCATTTATATTAGACAACTACACTGGTTTTGAAACGCGAATAGGATTTTTTTTAAATACCCCTTTCTCTGAAATGGGTCACATTCTTTACAGTTATCCGGTGTCTACTTTTTTCTGCTCAGGAGAAAGAATGGATGTGTTTTTAAGCCTCTTTGAGGTGTTGCAGTCGGTTTAAATTATGCATGCAACCTAATGCAAATGTAGGTTTCAACATAAGCAGGTGGTTCTCTGAGCTGGAGGCTATCCTATTGGCAAAACACATCATGAAGTACACATTCAACTCTCTACGGGCAACCAATAAATGCTTGTAGACCACAAAAAAAAAAAAGAAGACGACATCCATTTTTTTTTTTAAACAAAACAATATTTTTAAAGCCACCGTAATAAGAGTTTAAAATGCCTGTAAACTCAGAAACACTGCCTAATACAAATGTGACTTGGTTTCCTGGTCCATCACAGTAAAGGCTTTGGGAACTGGGCGAACTGGGGCTGGATCCCTAACTCCTAATTCTCATTAAACGGAGTTACTATGTTGCCTTTTACATTTGCTTTTATAACCTACCTCTGTATATTTATTTATACTCTGCCTTGTATGAATGACTGCAAGCAGCCTACAAAGGCACGCATATCTGCAATTAAAATGTGTTGACAATAAGAAAAATGGAGAATCTCCTAGCCCACGTGACATGAGTGTGACATGATGCATGATGTGAGTATTGCGAACTCAAACTGGTCTCCCCACAGCCTCGGTGCCTACTAGAGTTCAGATGTCAGCCAAAGCCAGTGACAGCTGATGGAGCCAGATCCCCTGGGATTGAATCTTGGTTCTGACTTGGGTTATGTATTTCCTTGCCATGTGACCCTGGCCAAGTGTCCTCCCCTAGACTCCTCAGTTTCCTCAGACATAAACCAGGGATACTAACTAATACACCAATCTAAATTCATATAGGGTGTTGCAACAGTATCTGGCACAGAGAAAATCCTCCTACGTCAGCAAGTAGAGTATTAGCATTCATCAGAGTAATGCTTCGGCATCAGCCTGACAATTAAGGACCCAGGGGTACAATCTTCCTTAGGGCAAACCACCTAAATGTATTTTTGATGCCCTTCCCATTTCATGTTTCCTTCTCAGTATATCTCTCCTTCCTCTTCCTAATGGTGAGGGTCCTCACCCTCTAGCAATATTCAGGAAGGGATGATCCCATCCTGTGGCCACCGACAGGCCACTCCTTACTCTTAGCTGATTGTCAACTATTCCTGCTCAGAATTTAACAATATCATAGATTTTAGCCACACCCTGAAAGTCATATTTATATCACCTAAGTGGGGATATGGAAGACCGAAAAGTTTTTAATCTTGATGAAAGCTTTCTGTTGGTATGATGACTAACTAGCAGCAGGTTGAAAATTCCAAGCTACTTCTCGCTCTTGACCCCAAACACCTTGCTTGGCTGATCAGTGGGCTCTGAATGAGAGCGGACAACAATGTGGATGGCGGAGCTAAGGGAAGGTACAGAAAGCACTTGGATACGACACTTGCCAGAGAAAAGAACCGGATAGACACATCCAAGCCATACAGGGGTTGGCAGATTCCAGCAGGACCCTCCCCCGTCTGAGAGGCTCTGGCGCTGGTTGGAGCCATTGCCTAGTCTTGGCAGTGTCTCTAAGGGCAGCTACAGAAATGAATGGAAAAAGGAGACTCTTATTGTTCTGGATATCTACTGTTGCACAAAGAATGACTTCAAAACTTGGCAGTTGAATATGACAAAAATCATTCATGTTGCCCTCCAATCTGCAAAGTGGGCAGGGCTTAGCGGGAAGGTTTGTCTCTATACCACATAGCAGCAACTGGGCTTCTACTGAAGCTGGAAGATCCAGCTCCAACACGGCTTGTTCATATGGCTGCCAAATTTGTGTTAGCTGAACCTAGCCTCAGCCCTCTCCACGTGGGCCTTTCTACAGGGCTGCTTAGGTGTCCTCACAGCTCGCGGGCTGGGTTCCAAGAATAGCGTCTTCTAAGAGAGAGGAATTAGAAACTTCATGTCTCTCAAGGTCCAGACCCAGTAAATGGCACAGCAACGTTCCACTGTGTCCTATTGCTCAAGTCATCACAAAGCCCAGTCAGATTCAAGTGGAAGGGACACAGAACCTTCTCTCAATGAGAGGCATGTCAAAGAATCTGTAGCCATCTTAATTTTCCACACTCGATTTTCTTAAGTAGAAAAGGAGAAGACTGACTGAGACTCATAAGCTCTCTCTCCTTCTCCATCACTTCACCAAAGCAGAGGAGCTGCGACTGGCTACGTCATAATGACGTGGCCCTTCCTCTAGCCCCGAGAGCACAGAAAACATTGGGTCTTTGGGTTGCCATATTTGGGGATCCTTTCCATTTGGGCTTCTGGTATCCCTTTGGGGGTCTCGTATCCCTTTGTAAAATCTATCTCCTGCTTTCCTAAAATTGATGGTCTCTGTCTCACTGAGTAAGAATAAATTCTAAAAATACAATGTTACAGCTGTGGGGAGGGAGGGATGCAATAGAATGTACTGTGCCCCTCCCAGGGGATGGCTGGGTCTTATCAGCCACCGGGTGATGATGAATTTTTGATATGCTTCAAAATGACAACATTCCCAATTATACACTGACAGATACAACTTAATTAAAAACAGAAAGTGGCTATTTTGGTGGCTTTTCTAGTAGTAAAACCACTAACAACACATTTATTTAGCCCAAGGCAATGGAAACATTTTAAAAGTTCTTGTAATTTAGCCCAGACTTTGAAGATGAAATCTTGTTTTCTTGCTTCAATATAGATTATATCTGTTAAATCCTTCTGTTCTTAAGTGAAAATTTGTACATATCTAAACCAGAGGGCTATTTTGCTAAGAATCAACTTCCATTATGAGATTTTATAATGGGCTTAAAAAGTAAACGTTCACTGTATGCTATAGTTTCTGAAATCTTAGGTTTGAGGGGGCCGGGAACTCAAGAGTCAGGGGGTTCTCTAATAATATGTGAAAGGCAAGGCTGATTTAGATGTAGGGACAGAGAGCAGTGACTCCTTGGCAAGTCTGCCTTTGTCTGGAAGAGAAGCAAATGGGTTCATCATACCAAGGCTATAATCATCTTACCATTTCTTTTAACAGCCTGAAAATTTTCTTATAAAGATCAGATTCTTAAATTTTACCCAAAGGGGGAAAAAAAGCTTGAGAGAGTCTAATGACTAATGATTTCTTCTCTAAAAATAAAACCCAGTTTTGAATGTGGCAGCCTGGGAGGGGACAGACCCACTCACGCAAGCATGGAGGTGGGAAGCTTGAGTAACAAGTAACCCCTTTCCCACTCAGCCCCAGCCAAGGGGTTTTCAGTCACACTCCGGAAACCGTCCCAAATCAGAGTTGCTTCATGATGGCCATGCTGAAGCCATCGTTTCACATCAGATCCAAAGGCATATCCATTTTTCTTGCTGCAGAGCTCAGAAGGATGACATAATGCATTTGGTGAAGGCTCACATGTCTGTTAAAAGATGATTCATCGGGGTAAAAACTAGGACAATAAAGTTCTCCACAATGGTTCTGCATTTCCAGGTACTTGGGGATTAAAGGAAACATTGGAAATAAAATTAACTCTGTCTAGAAGATAAATATAGACATGATGCTAAAATAAAGAGAACCAAGCAAATGATTATATTGTCACAAAGTCTTCATGCTGGAGTTTCTCAATAGTGGTCAGGGTGAAGTTCAAATATAAACTGCCAGCCCAGGATGGGATATCTATGATGTAAGCCCGTGCTACTTCAAGTGTGGTCCATGGACCAGCAGCCTCAGCATCACCTGGCATGTCAGAAATGCAAATTCTTGGGCCCTAAGCCAGACCTACTAAATCAGAATCTTTGGGGGTGGGGTCCGGCAATCTGTGTTTTGCAGCCCTACAGATAATCCTGAAGCATGCTATAGTGTAAGAAGCCTCAATTCAGACTGCGGATAGACAAAAAAATAACAAAAGACATTTGGTTTACTCAAGCTTAACTCTAAAGAATGCATAATAAAATGAGGCATAATTCATGTGTCATCTAGGTCTTTGGGAAACTGTCTAAAGCAGCGGTCCCCAACCCTTTTAGCACCAAGGACCGGTGTGCCTATGAGAATCTACTGCCTGATGACTTGAGGTGGAGCTGAGGCGGTGACGCTAGTGCTGGGGAGCAGTTGCAAATACAGAGGAAGCTTCGCTGGCTCATCTGCCACTCACCTCCTGCTGTGCGGCCCGGTTCCTAACAGGCCACGGACCAGTACCGGTCCACGACCCAGGGATTGAGGATCCCTGGTCTAAAGTTTGACAAGAGCTGAATAAATGCTAATTGATGAAACTTGACAAGTTGACAGATCAGTTACCAAAACCATTTGCCCCCAAATTACTGATGGTGTGCTCCACATTACAGGAAATGGTGACTGAGGTTTTATGTGGGGTGTTAAGGATCTAAGCGATGCAAGGAAGAAGTCGGGCAACGTGCTGAGCCAGCAGAACGTGGTTCCTGCTCCCAGGATGAAGAACGTGGCGCCAGTACCGAGGCCAAGAGGCCAGTTGGATCAGACAGAATACGTCTCCATGGCAGTGAGAGGCAGCAGAGCCAGACAGTCTACATAAATACAAGGGGACAACTGTAGATCACGGACAGCAAACAGAGACACAGAAGCAGAAGCTTAAACTCTAATCTGCTCCAATTTGTTCCCATTTTTTAAGTGGCTCAACATCAAGGCGATAAACAATACAAGGGTTTGGTGCTGGCTCAGGATGTGGTGTGGGCAGGCCAGCCCTCGTGGTGAACATAACCAGACAAGCGCTATGTGGGCTGCGTGATGATTAAATATGGCGATGCCAATCGAAGGCCATGTGCCAAATTGTTAAGTACACTGCCGGCGTGTCCAAAGCAAGGTAACAGCCATGCATGTATTCCACAATGACGACTGAGCAAGTGACAAGCGCCAGCTGAATCAGAATTCCACTGCGTTCAGTTGGAAGTGGCGTTCAGCTGATTGAGAATGGCAGATCTGGGCCCAAGTAGATGTCCTCCATCCAACGAAGACTCAAATAGAGCTCTGCTTTAGACAGAGCAGTGGCTCTCAATGTCTGGAACTTTTAGTCCATGCTGATATCCAGGTTCGGATCAGTTTCATAGCTGAGGTGGGACCCAGGAGTATTTTTAGAAAGCCCACCGACTCATTCTATTATACAGTCAGCACTGAGATCCCAGGAGAGGGGAGGAGAGGGGAGAAAAGTACCTGTCCTGCCCCAGCCTGCCCTGGGGGAGGTAGAGGGAGGTGGGGAGGGGACAGATTCACAACTGGAACCTCAGTTAAGCTAATTCTGTTAAGAGTCCATGTGCCTGAAATACCCACACTCAGTCGTGTGCAACCTGAGATAAAGTGTAATGAAAAAAAATTGTGCTTTTCATAACATTAATGATGTCTGTTTGGGTGACACTGGGTATTAAAAGCACAGTGACAGGAACCAGTGAAAGGAATCAGGTGACAAATGTGGAAGAATGAACAGCTCCTCTACGGAATCTCAATATATACTTGTCAGACGGAATAAAATTGATGGATGTGTACGTACCAGGCTCTAAGTAAGGTGCGACAGGTCACCTCCCCCTCATCCTGTGACTACCCCTGTTAATCCTATTATATCCCTATTTTACAGATTAGGAAATCAAGGTTTACAAAGGGTAAAGAAACCTGCAGAACTAACATTCCGAATCGGTCCTCTTAGATCTGGACCCTCTTCCGGTCTGTTGGGCTGTAACAGGTAAGAATGGCAGGGCGGGGCCCACATCAATGCTGCCACTGCTGCTGGGGTCGCTGCAGTTTGTGGTTTTGTGTTTAAGTTCCCGGAATGGGTGGGAGCTTCTAGCTGTCAGACACCTACTTAATTAGTCCCTGCTTATTTAACCAAAACTCTACCCAATGGTGTCTCAGGGCCGAGGTCTTTGAGAAAGAAACTCCCACCCACCCACCCTTGTTGGTGGGACGGCTGAAATGTCTGCCATAGCAACTTTAGTAAATATATATGGCAACACATCCACATGTTCCAAATTCTACATCTCCAGGCTTGACAGACACAAACACCCAGGATTCGGTCTTGCATCCCCAATGCCTAACGCCATGAGATACATAGTAACTTCTTAATAGTGGTCTGAATGAATGAATGAATGAACGAACGAATGAATGAATGAATACAGAGCTGATGCTTCAGGGAATTCCTTCTCCAGTTTCCAAGGGATTTTTCCTATTCAGTCAACAAACATTTATTGAGCACTTACCATGTACCATGCACGATTCCAGGAAATGGGAATATAGCGATGAACACAAACCAAGGCTCAGCTGGCAACACTTCCGCACTCAGATTAAGAGCTTAGAAGTTGGAGAAAGGTAGAGAGGAGTAAAAATGTAGTATAACTGCTTTTTCACTTCTAATATTACTTAGTTTTTCTTGGCTTTTCTGTTACACAGTCGCTTTAAATCAGTTCGAAACACCGTCCTGTGATTAGAAATACAATTCCGGGAGTAATGCTATCGAATTTCTTGGAACTGCTGGCGTGACACGCAATCAAAGCCGCCTGCCTGTGAGCCAGCTTGGGAAAGCAAAGGAATCCCACACTCACACGAGCAGAAGCGGGCAGGCTATTGTGCCTGTATATCATTCGAGCTACATAAAGGGGAGTGAGGGGTCCAAGAACTCACCGGAGAGACAGAAAGTTAATTAAAATACATCCTTCATTGTCCAGAATTTGGATAATAAATTCATTGAGAAGGAAGTCCAGTGCTCTGTGGGTCCCATTCAGCATCTTCCTTTCTGGCATTATAAGAACGGGCCTCCAAGGAGCCGCCTAATCCTGTGTTGGAGGCAGAGCTTTGTGTGTCGATGGATGCTCTACTGGCCCCTTGGACGACTGTGAGCCACAGTTATTATTATTTACTTCTTCGGTTCTGGTTATGCACAGACATGGCCCCACTTATAGATTATATTTTCTGAAAGCCTTGGCATTAGTTCTAGTCTGTTAACAATGGTAAGTCAATCTTTATTCGAAACCAATAATCTTTGGGAAAAGATGATGGGGAGATGATTAATTCAACGGCCATTCCGAAGAATTCATTTACGAGGAAGAATTCCAAAAGTATCATTTAATTACGAAGATGAAATGCGTCTATTTTGCAGGTCAAGTCATTCCCGCTGGCCTCTAACTCAGAGGGAAAAAATCGACATTAAAAACTGGTGTTCTGAGTATACCAGACAGGGTGACTTTTCCCTTCTTCTTTAATAGCTTGGTTGTTTCGTTATTTAACAATGTCGGTTTCTTTCTGTTTCAGGCACTCGGGGCTGGAGATGGTACAGCATCGTTGTTCTCCTAAATCAATATTTGTCCATGCTCACAAAATGTCTGAGAAACAGATGGTCATTTATATACTCCTTTCTTTCTCTAGGTTGCCTTCTTAACGTAAACGATCTGTCACCTATCACCTTCCTATATTTCCAATTCCACTCCTGTGTGATTATCAAGGAAATCATCAGAAAAGGTGACTGAACTGAAACTCCTGCGCTTCCAACTCACTGCAATTTCGTGTGGTCCACCTTAAAGGAATATTAGGCATCATATAATGGATGTGGTTGTCTCTCAGTCTTCATTACAGCAGCCGGCACAACCAACCTCAGCTAATGCAAACGGCCCGCTCACCAAGAGTAGGTACTAGACCAGGGAGCCTCATGTAAACGAAGAGATCCGCCAGCCTCTTTCTGAAACGCTTACAGTCACATGTATACCAGAAGTCCTCCTTTTTCTTCTGATTTTCCAAAGGTAAACGATGCATATACCACTTATTACATAAGTCAACAGGAGAGTCCAGCACAGCACCTAATTATTGAGTGCATTTATATTTCTGCAACTAAATGCATGAATATTCGCATTGGGCAAGATAAACGAAGGCTATAAATAGATGCGTGTCAGTTTTTTAAATGCATCCTATAAGTCACAAATTGTATCGAGTAGAAAAGATTGACAGATCAAAGCACCATTCATTCAACAAACTTTTATGGTGCCAGGGGTTCAAGAAATGAAGGACGTCATTTTATAAGGAAGGAGCTCACAAATAAGTAAAGTAGGGTGCTTGAGTGTGATAAGGAGGCTAGCCTGAGGATGCTAGGGTCACGGAGAAAAAAGACATCAAATATAGTCTGGAGGTCTGGGGACACTTTCCAGGGAACAGCAATGGCTGAGATCAGTCTAGAAAAGTGTGAAGGTAACCTGCAGAAGGAGAAGAATGTTCTGGGCAAGGAAAATATATTCCAAGGCAACTACTGTGACCTGGAAGGAACCAGCAAAGGATGCTCAAGACAAGCTGAACGCAGTATCACGTTTGACTATTTCTCCACAAGCAAACCATCTGTTTTTATTTTTGGTCTATTCCGATATTGAACTTCTTTTCTCCCATCGAACATTACTGTATATTTATGTCAAAGTTGCCTTTTAATTAGACTCTTACTGGACCATATCTTTATTTCTCCTGCATAATCCCAATTACTGTTCTGGGTGGATAGAGCGTAAAGAAATGGAGACGTTTTGGACTTTACAAAATGGATTCCATGAAGCCATGACAGTAGTCAACTCGCACATAAGGGAATGCCCTTAGGGTATAACCAGAAGACCCAAAACCACAGAACTGTCAGCCACAACCGCTCTGGCTGGATAAGCCTCCACCTGCAGGGGCCGATAAGCATGAGGCTCCCACCTTGTAAGGTGCATGTACACTGAACACCTGAGACAGACGATGCTCAAGCCTGACCCGACAGCATCATGGACGGTGCCGAGAGCCCAAGGCTCTGACCTTCTGCCCATCGCAGCCACAGGCTTGGGACCGACACACAGCTCTCTGCGCTGCCAGTCAACTCAGCTCGCCTTGGCGTCCCTAAGGACTTTCATCCCTTCGCTCTGTCACGTGAGCCTCTGTGCTTCCCCGCTCTGCGTGTTGTGCGTGAACCTGGGTGGGTACCTGATCGGTTTATCTGAGAAGGTTCCGCTCAATAAACCTGGCCTTGGAGAAGGACACAAACTCGTTCAAGGGCTTTAATTCGGTAGCCGCTTTCCTTGCCTGCAACACGGGGGATATTTTAAAATACACAGCTGTACTCTATGTCAAATTAACTGGGGAAAAATAATCCAAACTTGTATCGAAATCTACAGAGGAGATCTCACGTGTGAGGAGCAGAGAGAGGGCAGAGCAGAGGTGGTTCTAAAAAAGCCCCAAGTAGGTAAGATACAGTGAACTGGGTTTGTAAAACCTCATTGGAAGATGTGATTTGGTGCAATTAAAAAATAATAAATCTGAGAAAGCATACCATTTTATCGTTTCAAACTTAATTCTCAAACACAGACTTTTTAAATGTCAGTAAGCTGAGTTCTTTTCCTCAAAGAGTAGAAGAGAATTTAGAGCACAGAACATCTTTTCAGGATGTGATCTGTGTGTTGACAAAGAAAGGCTCATCTTTACCACTTTTTGAGTATCACTGATGGGCTCCAAGACAGAGCCATCAACGGCATGCACAGATGCTCAAAATCATTTGAAGAGGTTTTTAGCTGGAGATGGTGTGCTCCCTTTGCTAATTGCTTCCTCTGTCTGCTTCTCTATAATCTCCCATTCAGACTAGCTTTCTGCTTTTGGAGTCTCAGATTGATCAGCGGGAGATTCAGACCCATTTCCTGTGTGATCGTTACAGGTGCAGCGTCCCTTAGAACACGCACTAACTCATCTTGCCACGTGAATTTGTAACTTCCACCACTTCTCCCATCGAGTTTCAAACATGCCTAAATGACATCTTGAGGGAAGAGCTGCAATATACCCGACGTTATTGGTCTTAATGTATGTCCTTTGGCAGGGTTGCTAAGAGAAAACTCTTATTCGACTTGAAAGCTTTCTGATTGAGTTGTTAGTGTTTTGTTATTAAAACTATATGTTATTTTATGAAGTTGGACCATTTCTGGATCTCTTTCTTCCTTGAGTTTCTTTAGAACACTTACAGAGAAGCTGCAAGTTGAACTATTCGGTTTTGGTCTGGAAGAGCTAGCAATGTCTTTATTGCTTTTGGATTGAGTGACAGGTCAGGAACAAATATGGCAACTCTCAAAGGAGCCTTGTGCATGTAAGGAGAGGCAGGATATTGGTACTCAGGATAAAGTCATGTGGCAGACGGGGCAGTTCCATAGGTGACCATCTCCCAAGGCCTCTCCAAGTAGCAGCTTTCTAGATGAGATCCTCGTTCACCTGCAATCCGGTAATCGATTTACTGTGTGTCCCATAGACATACAGAATTATGCAAAGGCGAATAGCCCGTTTAGTTAGGGATCCTGAGTTATGCCTGCTTTAAAAGACTATAACAGATTTTTTTTATTAAACAAAGGAAAAACGTTTTCCCATGCAAACCTAAAAGCACTTAGTCAACTAGTCCTTTTAAGTGACTGTGCAGCTGGTCCTGATGCAAGCTGTTTGGAAAGACAAGTTATTTCCTAAAGAAGTAAAGTTTGCATAACTTTTCATCAACATTAAGAAAAAAGGTTTTGGAGGTAGGATATGTCAAACTGATAATCATTTCTCTTCGGAGTACGAATAATCACACATTTTCTATGATTTAGATGTGACTTACAAACTGAGTACAAAAAGATTTTTTTTTTAAATCCTCTTTTATGGCAGAACTTTCAAAATCTGGATTTTAGATGACGATTAGGCAGAAAAGACGATATCGCCATAGTCAAGATCTCAGTACAAGTTGCAAAATTGGATTTTCTCTCCCGAACCACTCACCTTTGCTCAAGTCACAGACTTTCAGCTACGGAGAACCAATGAGATGTCCTGCCCTCACCTCAAACCTAAAAAAGCCCAAAGGAAAAGCTCTTCTTATCCACCCATACGATAACAAAAACAAAACAAAGAAAACCTTTGGTTCTGCTTCCTAAATTCTCAATTCCTTCTAAAGTACTACCATAATCTTAGCCTCATTCAACCAAACACACGAAAGGGAGATACAGATGCACAAGCCACACATCCAACCGCCAAGGTATATCGTTAAAACATGGTAGGTGTTGTGACCGAGTTACGCATAAAATATCAGGTGATAAAGACAAGTGGCATCGATCACGGCCTTTCAAGGAATTGGAAAATGCTTTGGGAGAAGACAGCGCTTACGCCGAGTCTTGAAAGACTGAAAGAAGAGGGGCATTCGAGGAAGAAACGAAGGATGTGTGAAGACAAGGCATGAAATTTCATGATGAATTCCAAATAGGTCAGTGTGATCGGAGGAAAAGATCAATGAGGGAACATAATAGAACTCAATGTACTAAGAAGGTGACCTTAACACAAGGAGCCACTTGAGCGACTTGTCCAGATGCATTTTAAAAAAATACCAGTTTCGAAAGTTTGGATTATTGCTCCGAAAATATTCACTTTGCCTTCCATGTATATTTGTCCCTGCGCCATTGACAGGTTTCTGTCATGTGACTTACTTTGACCAAAGGAATATGACTCTCACAAAAGCTTGAAGTATATACTTTGCCCTCTGACGATGACCATGAGAAGAGCACATTCTACGTAGCCTCTGCCCCTTCAGCCTGGGCCCCATAATGAGACCCGCGCTGTAGATGTGAGGCCTGGAGTTCAAAGTGTGGTCCATGGATTCCAAAACCTGGAACCAAGCTCCACCAAGTTGCAGCCCGAAAAAGAGCCACTTTAGCAAATCCACTATTATGCTCACTGTTATAAACCACTAAATTTGGGGATGACTTGTTACACAGCGTTACTGCAGCAGTGGCTGACTGACACATGTATGTTTGGAAATACGACAACAGTATTGGCCTCCCATTTAACCCTGTATGTCCTCTTCTTCCAAATCCGAAACATCGAGGAGATACTCTTTCAATCCCTCCTTAGAACTGGATTTCTGGAACAGCTTCCTAACAACAGCCGTGCGTCTGGTTTTGCAGTCCCTACCCACCCTGACGTCTATCTGTCGACTATTCTTAAACGTCACCATTTCATATCTCATCTCATAATCTGAAGGGCTTCCCATTATATAGCATTTCAGATTCAAATCCTGCTTTGTTTCTAAACACCACCGAACGGTTTAATCTCTTCAGTATTTGCATCCCAGACTAATTATTTACGCCATATCTTTCTTCAGGCAAAAGAATCTCTCCCCCTGGACCCCATTTAGAATATTCACTTCTTTTTATTCCATCCACAAAGTTTCCTTTTAAGCCACCTTTCATGTGGTAATCACCCTTCCCAGACACCGTACAGCTGCAAGGACTGTACTTTCCTACGACATTTTTAGTCTATACAGCATCCAGTTAAGCACTGATTTTGCAAACGTGCATAAACACATATCTTGTCTTCTTCCCAACCACCTTGACATCTCCTTGAAAGCCGGAACTACATCAAATTTTACTCTATTCTCTTGCCCCCGCAAAGTTCTTCGCATGGCTGGACACGATAGGCAATGGATATTCGTTTGCTACCCTGAAATAAGATTTCATTTGCTCAGTATATATTGATTAAACACTTGCTATACTATGTGCCAGGCACCGTGATATGCAATGGCTGAAAAAAGGCCAATAAACCATCACCTATGGCTTCAAGAGCTTTACAGTTTACAGCACCAACAAACAAATACCCAAAAGGAAGCATTATTATTTTTCTTTGAGGGAACTTCATTTTCTTTACTGTATATATTTTCAATGCTGATATCTATCGCCGGACTAAAACGATAGAAAAGGAGCTTGATAGATGCATTTCCCGAAGTCACAGTCCTGTCTTACCCACAGAATTTTCTTGACCTAATTGCCACCACTCTGGGAACATGATTGTCAATCCTTATTTATTTTCTCTGCAAAGGCAGTGAGGAAGGGCCAGGAGGGCATCTGAGCAGGGAACCGTCGCCCAGAGCACACTATTTATAGTTTTCCAGTTTACCAGAAACAAATATTTAAATGTGTTTTCCTAATTTTCCCCTTGTCATCTGACAGAAATGTAGCAACTTTCATAATTTATCAAAGAGGCAGCCATATTATGTCACTAAATCAATGCACTAATGGAATTGCATTTTCTAGGTACGCTGTCTGCTTTTTTTCTTATCTTTGTTTTTTTTTTTATAAACGCAGAGCTTATCTAAATAACCGAATCTTTACACTGGTATATTTTTCAGTAAAATTTAAAGTCCTATTGTTGATTATGAGACTGAACTCAGTAGCGGAATTTTAAAGGAACTGCCAAAAGATTCCGAAAAACAGCTTTGATGCATTTATGAAAAGTGAAATTTAACTGAAGACCACTTCCAGCCTCCAATATTTCAATCACGTCGTTATGAATATTAAGAGTTGGAGTGTCGGCTACTTTAAATGCAATCTGATTCTAATCATTCACGTAAGTGAATGATTTTACCCACGCTTCTCGTCCAAGTCCAGGACTGTCCCCAGGAATGACAGATGTCGAATGAGAAGGGGAGTTGCTAACCCCACTGCGTAAAAGCCTTGGAATGAACAAGAAGGATGACTACACGTTGATAATGATGGTGATGGACACAGTGAGATTTTTAACCATGTAAATAAGTTTCTCATAATCCTTTAAATAACCGCATGTTTAAAAATCTAACTGGCGAAAAGGCCTCAAAAAATTCATTATCTTCAATTCTCAATCTTTCGATTTTGAGGAGTGTTTTCCAAGGAAAAGTAGATAGAGTCTTCCCTTGTGCCTGCTGGTGGGATAGAGAAGTCTGAAATGTTGAAGATTCAAGTCTATTTACAGCTCACTGAGAACTAAAATGGGAATCCTACGAAAATAAAGATAGCACAACCCAAGCAAAAGTGGGAAAGATTGGGATGATAAAATTAAATTTCTCCGGGACCTCTT